>NW_027510218.1:0-35488 GCF_048772815.1 Callospermophilus lateralis | reverse complement strand
GGGAAACCTAAATATAAAAACTGCTACTGTACACGAATGCTTCAACATAGAAGAACAAAATTTGGTGAGCCAAGTGGGATTTGTGTACTGATCATTACCACGAAGTATCATCAAGATTGGGTGAAAAAATATTTGCTGGTATTTCAGAAACTCGTTATTTCTTAGAAGCTTGGCAACCCCTCTCAATGAAAGTGCTTTTCCACAGTCTGTGCCTAGGGCTACTTGAAGAGGAAACAAACCATATAGACAAATCTGAGAACTCCTTTATTTTGTAAAGTTTCAAAGAGCTACTACAAACCATGTTGGATTTAGAGTTCCAAATTCCTCTATCTATATATGAGAGAACAGAGGGAAAACTAAATATAAAAACTGCTACTGTAGACGAACGCTTCAACCTAGAAGAACAAAATTTGGTAAGCCAAGTGGGATTTGTGTACTGATCATTACCACCAAGTATCATCAAGATTGGGTGAAAAAATGTTTGCTGGTATTTCGGAAACTCGTTATTTCTTAGAAGCTTGGCAACCCCTCTCAATGAAAGTGCTTTTCCACAGTCTGTGCCTAGGGCTACTTGAAGAGGAAACAAACCATAGAGAAAAATATGAGAACTCCTTTATTTTGTCAAGTTTCAAAGACCTACTACAAACCATGTTGGATTTAGAGTTCCGAATTCATATATCTATATAGGAGAGAACAGAGAGAAACCTAAATATAAAAACTGCTACTGTAGATGAACGCTTCAACCTAGAAGAACAAAATTTGGTGAGCCAAGTGGGATTTGTGCACTGATCATTACCACCAAGTATCAACAAGATTGTGTGAAAAAATATTTGCTCGTATTTCAGAAACTCGTTATTTCTTAGAAGCTTGGCAACCCATCTCAATAAAAGTGCTTTCCACAGTCTGTGCCTAGGGCTACTGAAGAGGAAACAAACCATAGAGACAAAACTCAGAACTCTTTATTTTGTAAGTTTCAAAGAGCTACTACAAAGCATGTTGGATTTAGAGTTCCAAATTCTTCTAGTTATATAGGAGAGAACAGAGGGAAACCTAAATATAAAAACTGCTACTGTAGACGAACGCTTCAACCTAGAAGAACAAAATTTGGTGAGTAAAGTGGGATTTGTGTACTGATCATTAGTACAAAGTATCATCAAGATTGGGTGAAAAAATATTTGCTGGTATTTCGGAAACTCGTTATTTCTTAGAAGCTTGGCAACCCCTCTCAATGAAAGTGCTTTTCCACGGTCTGTGCCTAGGGCTACTTGAAGAGGAAACAAACCACAGAGAGAAATCTGAGAACACCTTTATTTTGTCAAGTTTCAAAGAGCTACTACAAACCATGTTGGATTTAGAGTTCCAAATTCATCTATCTATATATGAGAGAACAGAGAGAAACCTAAATATAAAAACTGCTACTGTAGATGAACGCTTCAACCTAGAAGAACAAAATTGGTGAGCCAAGTGAGATTTGTGTACTGATCATTACCACCAAGTATCAACAAGATTGTGTGAAAAAATATTTGCTGGCATTTCGGAAACTCGTTATTTCTTAGAAGCTTGGCAACCCATCTCAATGAAAGTGCTTTCCACAGTCTGTGCCTAGGGCTACTTGAAGAGGAAACAAACCATAGAGACAAAACTGAGAACTCCTATATTTTGTCAAGTTTCAAAGAGCTACTACAAACCATGTTGGATTTAGAGTTCCAAATTCATCTATCTATATATGAGAGAACAGAGTGAAACCTAAATATAAAAACTGCTACTGTACACGAACGCTTCAACCTAGAAGAACAAAATTTGGTAAGTCAAGTGGGATTTGTGTACTGATAATTTCCACCAATTATCATCAAGATTGGGTGAAAAAATATTTGCTGGTATTTCGGAAACTCGATATTTCTTAGAAGCTTGGCAACCCCTCTCAATGAAAGTGCTTTTCCACAGTCTGTGCCTAGGGCTACTTGAAGAGGAAACAAACCATAGAGACAAAACTGAGAACTCCTTTATTTTGTCAAGTTTCAAGGAGCTACTACAAAGCATGTTGGATTTAGAGTTCCAAATTCATCTATCTATATAGGAGAGAACAGAGGGAAACCTAAATATAAAAACTGCTACTGTAGACGAACGCTTCAACCTAGAAGAACAAAATTTGGTGAGCCAAGTGGGATTTGTGTACTGATCATTACCACCAAGTATCATCAAGATTGGGTGAAAAAATATTTGCTGGTATTTCGGAAACTCGTTATTTCTTAGAAGCTTGGCAACCCCTCTCAATGAAAGTGCTTTTCCACAGTCTGTGCCTAGGGCTACTTGAACAGGAAACAAACCATAGAGACAAAACTGAGAACTCCTTTATTTTGTCAAGTTTCAAAGAGCTACTACAAACCATGTTGGATTTAGAGTTCCAAATTCATCTACCTGTATAGGAGAGAACAGAGGGAAACCTAAATATAAAAACTGCTACTGTATACGAACGCTTCAACCTAGAAGAACAAAATTTGGTGAGCCAAGTGGGATTTGTGTACTGATCATTAGCAACAAGTATCATCAAGATTGGGTGAAAAAATATTTGCTGGTATTTCGGAAACTCGTAATTTCTTAGAAGCTTGGCAACCCCTCTCAATGAAAGTGGTTTTCCACAGTCTGTGCCTAGGGCTACTTGAAGAGGGAACAAACCATAGAGACAAAACTGAGAACTCCTTTATTCTGTCAAGTTTCAAGGAGCTACTACAAAGCATGTTGGATTTAGAGTTCCAAATTCATCTATCTATATAGGAGAGAACAGAGGGAATCCTAGATATAAAAACTGCTACTGTAGACGAACGCTTCAACCTAGAAGAACAAAATTTGGTAAGCCATGAGGGATTTGTGTACTGATCATTACTACCAAGTATCATCAAGATTGGGTGAAAAAATATTTGCTGGTATTTCGGAAACTCGTTATTTCTTAGAAGCTTGGGAACCCCTCTCAATGAAAGTGCTTTTCCACAGTCTGTGCCTAGGGCTACTTGAAGAGGAAACAAACCATAGCGACAAAACTGAGAACTCCTTTATTTTGTCAAGTTTCAAAGAGCTACTACAAACCATGTTGGACTTAGAGTTCCAAATTCATCTTTCTATATAGGAGAGAACAGAGGGAAACCTAAATATAAAAACTGCTACTGTAGACGAACGCTTCAACCTAGAAGAACAAAATTTGGTGAGCCAAGTGGGATTTGTGTACTGATCATTACCACCAAGTATCATCAAGATTGGGTGAAAAAATATTTGCTGGCATTTCGGAAACTCGTGATTTCTTAGAAGCTTGGCAACCCCTCTCAATGAAAGTGCTTTTCCACAGTCTGCGCCTAGGGCTACTTGAAGAGGAAACAAACCATAGCGACAAAACTGAGAACTCCTTTATTTTGTCAAGTTTCAAAGAGCTACTACAAACCATGTTGGATTTAGAGTTCCAAATTCATCTATCTATATAGGAGAGAACAGAGGGAAACCTAAATATAAAAACTGCTACTGTAGACGAACGCTTAAACCTAGAAGAACAAAATTTGGTAAGCCAAGTGGGATTTGTGTACTGATCATTTCCACCAAGTATCATCAAGATTGGGTGAAAAAATATTTGCTGGTATTTCAGAAACACGTTATTTCTTAGAAGCTTGGCAACCCCTCTCAATGAAAGTGCATTTCCACAGTCTGTGCCTAGGGCTACTTGAAGAGGAAACAAACCATAGAGACAAATCTGAGAACTCCTTTATTTTGTCAAGTTTCATAGAGCTACTACAAACCATTATGGATTTAGAGTTCCAAATTCATCTATCTATATAGGAGAGAACAGAGAGAAACCTAAATATAAATACTGCTACTGTAGACGAACGCTTCAACCTAGAAGAACAAAATTTTGGTGAGCCAAGTGGGATTTGTGTACTGATCATTACCACCAAGTATCAACAAGATTGTGTGAAAAAATATTTGCTGGTATTTCGGAAACTCGTTATTTCTTAGAAGCTTGGCAACCCATCGCAATGAAAGTGCTTTCCACAGTCGGTGCCTAGGGCTACTTGAAGAGGAAACAAACCATAGAGAAAAAACTGTGAACTCCTTTATTTTGTCAAGTTTCAAAGAGCTACTACAAACCATGTTGGATTTAGAGTTCCAAATTCATCTATCTATATATGAGAGAACAGAGTGAAACCTAAATATAAAAACTGCTACTGTACACGAACGCTTCAACCTACAAGAACAAAATTTGGTGAGCCAAGTGGGATTTGTGTACTGATCATTAGCAACAAGTATCATCAAGATTGGGTGAAAAAATATTTGCTGGTATTTCGGAAACTCGTGATTTCTTAGAAGCTTGGGAACCCCTCTAAATGAAAGTGCTTTTCCACAGTCTGTGCCTAGGGCTACTTGAAGAGGAAACAAACCATAGAGACAAATCTGAGAACTCCTTTATTTTGTCAAGTTTCATAGAGCTACTACAAACAATTATGGATTTAGAGTTCCAAATTCATCTATCTATATAGGAGAGAACAGAGGGAATCCTAGATATAAAAACTGCTACTGTAGACGAACGCTTCAACCTAGAAGAACAAAATTTGGTAAGCCAAGTGGGATTTGTGCACTGATCATTACCACCAAGTATCATCAAGATTGGGTGAAAAAATATTTGCTGGTATTTCGGAAACTCGTTATTTCTTAGAAGCTTGGCACCCCTCTCAATGAAAGTGCTTTTCCACAGTCTGTGCCTAGGGCTACTTGAAGAGGAAACAAACCATAGAGACAAAACTGAGAACTCCTTTATTTTGTCAAGTTTCAAAGAGCTACTACAAACCATGTTGGATTTAGAGTTCCAAATTCATCTATTGATATAGGAGAGAACAGAAAGAAACCTAAATATAAAAACTGCTACTGTAGACGAACGCTTCAACCTAGAAGAACAAAATTTGGTGAGCCAAGTGGGATTTGTGTACTGATCATTACCACAAAGTATCATCAAGATTAGGTGAAAAAATATTTGCTGGTATTTCGGAAACTCGTTATTTCTTAGAAGCTTGGCACCCCTCTCAATGAAAGTGCTTTTCCACAGTCTGTGCCTAGGGCTACTTGAAGAGGAAACAAACCATAGAGAGAAATCTGAGAACTCCTTTATTTTGTCAAGTTTCAAAGAGCTACTACAAACCATGTTGGATTTAGAGTTCCAAATTCATCTATTGATATAGGAGAGAACAGAAAGAAACCTAAATATAAAAACTGCTACTGTAGACGAACGCTTCAACCTAGAAGAACAAAATTTGGTGAGCCAAGTGGGATTTGTGTACTGATCATTACCACCAAGTATCATCAAGATTGGGTGAAAAAATATTTGCTGGTATTTCGGAAACTCGTTATTTCGTAGAAGCTTGGCAACCCCTCTCAATGAAAGTGCTTTCCACAGTCTGTGCCTAGGGCTATTGAAGAGGAAACAAACCATAGAGACAAAACTGAGAACTCCTTTATTTTGTCAAGTTTCAAATAGCTACTACAAACCATGTTGGATTTAGAGTTTCAAATTCATCTATCTATATTGGAGAGAACAGAGGGAAACCTAAATATAAAAACTGCTACTCTAGACGAACGCTTCAACCTAGAAGAACAAAATTTGGTGAGCCAAGTGGGATTTGTGTACTGATCATTACCACCAAGTATTATCAAGATTGGGTGAAAAAATATTTGCTGGTATTTCGCAAACTCGTTATTTCGTAGAAGCTTGGCAACCCCTCTCAATGAAAGTGCTTTCCACAGTCTGTGCCTAGGGCTACTTGAAGAGGAAACAAACCATAGAGACAAAACTGAGAACTCCTTTATTTCGTCAAGTTTCAAAGAGCTACTACAAACCATGATGGATTTAGAGTTCCAAATTCATCTATCTATATGGGAGAGAACAGAGGAAAACCTAAATATAAAAACTGCTACTGTAGACGAATGCTTCAACCTAAAAGAACAAAATTTGGTGACCCAAGTGGGATTTGTGTACTGATCATTACCACCAAGTATTATCATGATTGGGTGAAAAAATATTTGCTGGTATTTCGGAAACTCGTTATTTCTTAGAAGCTTGGCAACCCATCTCCATGAAAGTGCTTTCCACAGTCTGTGCCTAGGGCTACTTGAAGAGGAAACAAACCATAGAGGCAAAACTGAGAACTCCTTTATTTTGTCAGGTTTCAAAGACCTACTACAAACCATGTTGGATTTAGAGTTCCAAATTCATCTATCTTATATATGAGAGAACAGAGTGAAACCTAAATATAAAAACTGCTACTGTACACGAACGCTTCAACCTAGAAGAACAAAATTTGGTGAGCCAAGTGGGATTTGTGTACTGATCATTACCACCAAGTATCATCAAGATTGGGTGAAAAAATATTTGCTGGTATTTCGGAAACTCGTTAATTCTTAGAAGCTTGGCACCCCTCTCAATCAAAGTGCTTTTCCACAGTCTGTGCCTAGGGCTACTTGAAGAGGAAACAAACCATAGAGAGAAATCTGAGAACTCCTTTATTTTGTCAAGTTTCAAAGAGCTACTACAAACCATGTTGTATTTAGAGTTCCAAATTCATCTATTGATATAGGAGAGAACAGAAAGAAACCTAAATATAAAAACTGCTACTGTAGACGAACGCTTCTACCTAGAAGAACAAAATTTGGTGAGCCAAGTGGGATTTGTGTACTGATCATTACCACCAAGTATCATCAAGATTGGGTGAAAAAATATTTGCTGGTATTTCGGAAACTCGTTATTTCGTAGAAGCTTGGCAACCCCTCTCAATGAAAGTGCTTTCCACAGTCTGTGCCTAGGGCTATTGAAGAGGAAACAAACCATAGAGACAAAACTGAGAACTCCTTTATTTTGTCAAGTTTCAAATAGCTACTACAAACCATGTTGGATTTAGAGTTCCAAATTCATCTATCTATATGGGAGAGAACAGAGGGAAACCTAAATATAAAAACTGCTACTCTAGACGAACGCTTCAACCTAGAAGAACAAAATTTGCTGAGCCAAGTGGGATTTGTGTACTGATCATTACCACCAAGTATTATCAAGATTGGGTGAAAAAATATTTGCTGGTATTTCGCAAACTCGTTATTTCGTAGAAGCTTGGCAACCCCTCTCAATGAAAGTGCTTTCCACAGTCTGTGCCTAGGGCTACTTGAAGAGGAAACAAACCATAGAGACAAAACTGAGAACTCCTTTATTTCGTCAAGTTTCAAAGAGCTACTACAAACCATGATGGATTTAGAGTTCCAAATTCATCTATCTATATGGGAGAGAACAGAGGAAAACCTAAATATAAAAACTGCTACTGTAGACGAACGCTTCAACCTAAAAGAACAAAATTTGGTCACCCAAGTGGGATTTGTGTACTGATCATTACCACCAAGTATTATCATGATTGGGTGAAAAAATATTTGCTGGTATTTCGGAAACTCGTTATTTCTTAGAAGCTTGGCAACCCATCTCCATGAAAGTGCTTTCCACAGTCTGTGCCTAGGGCTACTTGAAGAGGAAACAAACCATAGAGGCAAAACTGAGAACTCCTTTTATTTTGTCAGGTTTCAAAGACCTACTACAAACCATGTTGGATTTAGAGTTCCAAATTCATCTATCTATATATGAGAGAACAGAGTGAAACCTAAATATAAAAACTGCTACTGTACACGAACGCTTCAACCTAGAAGAACAAAATTTGGTGAGCCAAGTGGGATTTGTGTACTGATCATTACCACCAAGTATCATCAAGATTGGGTGAAAAAATATTTGCTGGTATTTCGGAAACTCGTGATTTCTTAGAAGCTTGGCACCCCTCTCAATGAAAGTGCTTTTCCACAGTCTGTGCCTAGGGCTACTTGAAGAGGAAACAAACCATAGAGAGAAATCTGAGAACTCCTTTATTTTGTCAAGTTTCAAAGAGCTACTACAAACCATGTTGGATTTAGAGTTCCAAATTCATCTATTGATATAGGAGAGAACAGAAAGAAACCTAAATATAAAAACTGCTACTGTAGACGAACGCTTCAACCTAGAAGAACAAAATTTGGTGAGCCAAGTGGGATTTGTGTACTGATCATTACCACCAAGTATCATCAAGATTGGGTGAAAAAATATTTGCTGGTATTTCGGAAACTCGTTATTTCGTAGAAGCTTGGCAACCCCTCTCAATGAAAGTGCTTTCCACAGTCTGTGCCTAGGGCTATTGAAGAGGAAACAAACCATAGAGACAAAACTGAGAACTCCTTTATTTTGTCAAGTTTCAAATAGCTACTACAAACCATGTTGGATTTAGAGTTCCAAATTCATCTATCTATATGGGAGAGAACAGAGGGAAACCTAAATATAAAAACTGCTACTCTAGACGAACGCTTCAACCTAGAAGAACAAAATTTGGTGAGCCAAGTGGGATTTATGTACTGATCATTACCACCAAGTATTATCAAGATTGGGTGAAAAAATATTTGCTGGTATTTCGCAAACTCGTTATTTCGTAGAAGCTTGGCAACCCCTCTCAATGAAAGTGCTTTCCACAGTCTGTGCCTAGGGCTACTTGAAGAGGAAACAAACCATAGAGACAAAACTGAGAACTCCTTTATTTCGTCAAGTTTCAAAGAGCTACTACAAACCATGATGGATTTAGAGTTCCAAATTCATCTATCTATATGGGAGAGAACAGAGGAAAACCTAAATATAAAAACTGCTACTGTAGACGAACGCTTCAACCTAAAAGAACAAAATTTGGTGACCCAAGTGGGATTTGTGTACTGATCATTACCACCAAGTATTATCATGATTGGGTGAAAAAATATTTGCTGGTATTTCGGAAACTCGTTATTTCTTAGAAGCTTGGCAACCCATCTCCATGAAAGTGCTTTCCACAGTCTGTGCCTAGGGCTACTTGAAGAGGAAACAAACCATAGAGGCAAAACTGAGAACTCCTTTATTTTGTCAGGTTTCAAAGACCTACTACAAACCATGTTGGATTTAGTCTTCCAAATTCATCTATCTATATATGAGAGAACAGAGTGAAACCTAAATATAAAAACTGCTACTGTACACGAACGCTTCAACCTAGAAGAACAAAATTTGGTGAGCCAAGTGGGATTTGTGTACTGATCATTACCACCAAGTATCATCAAGATTGGGTGAAAAAATATTTGCTGGTATTTCGGAAACTCGTGATTTCTTAGAAGCTTGGGAACCCTCTAAATGAAAGTGCTTTTCCACAGTCTGTGCCTAGGGCTACTTGAAGAGGAAACAAACCATAGAGACAAATCTGAGAACTCCTTTATTTTGTCAAGTTTCAAAGAGCTACTACAAACCATGTTGGATTTAGAGTTCCAAATTCATCTATCTATATAGGAGAGAACAGAGAGAAACCTAAATATAAAAACTGCTACTGTAGACGAACGCTTCAACCTAGAAGAACAAAATTGGTGAGCCAAGTGGGGTTTGTGTACTGATCATTACCACCAAGTATCAACAAAATTGTGTGAAAAAATATTTGCTGGTATTTCGGAAACTCGTTATTATTAGAAGCTTGGCAACCCATCTCAATGAAAGTGCTTTCCACAGTCTGTGCCTAGGGCTACTTGAAGAGGAAACAAACCATAGAGACAAAACTGAGAACTCCTTTATTTTGTCAAGTTTCAAAGAGCTACTACAAACCATGTTGGATTTAGAGCTCCATTTTCATATATCTATATAGGAGAGAACAGAGTGAAACCTAAATATAAAAACCGCTACTGTACACGAACGCTTCAACCTAGAAGAACAAAATTTGGTGAGCCAAGTGGGATTTGTGTACTGATCATTACCACCAAGTATCATCAAGATTGGGTGAAAAAATATTTGCTGGTATTTCGGAAACTCGTGATTTCTTAGAAGTTTGGGAACCCCTCTAAATGAAAGTGCTTTTCCACAGTCTGTGCCTAGGGCTACTTGAAGAGGAAACAAACCATAGAGACAAATCTGAGAACTCCTTTATTTTGTCAAGTTTCAAAGAGCTACTACAAACCATGTTGGATTTAGAGTTCCAAATTCATCTATCTGTATAGGAGAGAACAGAGAGAAACCTAAATATAAAAACTGCTACTGTAGACGAACGCTTCAACCTAGAAGAACAAAATTGGTGAGCCAAGTGGGGTTTGTGTACTGATCATTACCACCAAGTATCAACAAGATTGTGTGAAAAAATATTTGCTGGTATTTCGGAAACTCGTTATTATTAGAAGCTTGGCAACCCATCTCAATGAAAGTGCTTTCCACAGTCTGTGCCTACGGCTACTTGAAGAGGAAACAAACCATAGAGACAAAACTGAGAACTCCTTTATTTTGTCAAGTTTCAAAGAGCTACTACAAAGCATGTTGGATTTAGAGTTCCAAATTCATCTATCTATATAGGATAGAACAGAGGGAAACCTAAATATAAAAACTGCTACTGTAGACGAACGCTTCAACCTAGAAAAACAAAATTTGGTAAGCCAAGTGGGATTTGTGTACTGATCATTTCCACCATGTATCATCAAGATTGGGTGAAAAAATATTTGCTGGTATTTCGGAAACTCGTTATTTCTTAGAAGCTTGGCAACCCCTCTCAATGAAAGTGCTTTTCCACAGTCTGTGCCTAGGGCTACTTGAAGAGGAAACAAACCATAGAGACAAATCTGAGAACTCCTTTATTTTGTCAAGTTTCATAGAGCTACTACAAACAATTATGGATTTAGAGTTCCAAATTCATCTATCTATATAGGAGAGAACAGAGAGAAACCTAAATATAAAAACTGCTACTGTAGACAAACGCTTCAACCTAGAAGAATAAAATTTGGTGAGCCAAGTGGGATTTGTGTACTGATCATTACCACCAAGTATCAACAAGATTGTGTGAAAAAATATTTGCTGGTATTTCGGAAACTCGTTATTTCTTAGAAGCTTGGCAACCCATCTCAATGAAAGTGCTTTCCACAGTCTGTGCCTAGGGCTACTTGAAGAGGAAACAAACCATAGAGACAAAACTGAGAACTCCTTTATTTTGTCAAGTTTCAAAGAGCTACTACAAACCATGTTGGATTTAGAGTTCCAAATTCATCAATCTATATAGGAGAGAGCAGAGGGAAACCTAAATATAAAAACTGCTACTGTAGACGAATGCTTCAACCTAGAAGAACAAAATTTGGTGAGCCAAGTGGGATTTGTGTAGTGATCATTACCACGAAGTATCATCAAGATTGGGTGAAAAAATATTTGCTGGTATTTCGGAAACTCGTTATTTCTTAGAAGCTTGGCAACCCCTGTCAATGAAAGTGCTTTTCCACAGTCTGTGCCTAGGGCTACTTGAAGAGGAAACAAACCATAGAGACAAATCTGAGAACTTCTTTATTTGGTCAAGTTTCAAAGAGCTACTACAAACCATGTTGGATTTAGAGTTCCAAATTCATCTATCTATATATGAGAGAACAGAGGGAAAACTAAATATAAAAACTGCTACTGTAGACAAACGCTTCAACCTAGAAGAACAAAATTTGGTGAGCAAAGTGGGATTTGTGTACTGATCATTACCACCAAGTATCATCAAGATTGGGTGAAAAAATATTTGCTGGTATCTCGGAAACTCGTTATTTCTTAGAAGCTTGGCAACCCCTCTCAATGAAAGTGCTTTTCCAGTCTGTGCTTAGGGCTACTTTAAGAGGAAACAAACCATAGAGACAAATCTGAGAACTCCTTTATTTTGTCAAGTTTCAAAGACCTACTACAAACCATGTTGGATTTAGAGTTCCAAATTCATCTGTCTATATAAGAGAGAAAAGAGAGAAACCTAAATATAAAGACTGCTACTGTAGACGAACGCTTCAACCTAGAAGAACAAAATTTGGTGAGCCAAGTGGGATTTGTGTACTGATCATTACCACCAAGTATCTTCAAGATTGTGTGAAAAAATATTTGCTGGTATTTCAGAAACTCGTTATTTCGTAGAAGCTTGGCAACCCATCTCAATAAAAGTGCTTTCCACAGTCTGTGCATAGGGCTACTTGAAGAGGAAACAAACCATAGAGACAAAACTGAGAACTCTTTATTTTGTCAAGTTTCAAAGAGCTACTACAAAGCATGTTGGATTTAGAGTTTCAAATTCATCTAGCTCTATAGGAGAGAACAGAGGGAAACCTAAATATAAAAACTGCTACTGTAGACGAACTCTTCATCCTAGAAGAACAAAATTTGGTGAGCCAAGTGGGATTTGTGTACTGATCATTTCCACCAAGTATCATCAAGATTGGGTGAAAAAATATTTGCTGGTATTTCAGAAACTCGTTATTTCTTAGAAGCTTGGCAACCCCTCTCAATGAAAGTGCTTTTCCACAGTCTGTGCCTAGGGGTACTTGAAGAGGAAACAAACCATAGAGACAAATCTGAGAACTCCTTTATTTTGTCAAGTTTCATAGAGCTACTACAAACCATTATGGATTTAGAGTTCCAAATTCATCTATCTATATAGGAGAGAACAGAGAGAAACCTAAATATAAAAACTGCTACTGTAGACGAACGCTTCAACCTAGAAGAACAAAATTTGGTGAGCCAAGTGGGATTTGTGTACTGATCATTACCACCAAGTATCAACAAGTTTGTGTGAAAAAATATTTGCTGGTATTTCGGAAACTCGTTATTTCTTAGAAGCTTGGCAACCCATCTCAATGAAAGTGCTTTCCACAGTCTGTGCCTAGGGCTACTTGAAGAGGAAACAAACCATAGAGACAAAACTGAGAACTCCTTTATTTTGCCAAGTTTCTAAGAGCTACTACAAACCATGTTGGATTTAGAGTTCCAAATTCATCTATCTATATATGAGAGAACAGAGTGAAACCTAAATATAAAAACTGCTACTGTACACGAACGCTTCAACCTAGAAGAACAAAATTTGGTGAGCCAAGTGGGATTTGTGTACTGATCATTAGCAACAAGTATCATCAAGATTGGGTGAAAAAATATTTGCTGGTATTTCGGAAACTCGTGATTTCTTAGAAGCTTGGGAACCCCTCTAAATGAAAGTGCTTTTCCACAGTCTGTGCCTAGGGCTACTTGAAGAGGAAACAAACCATAGAGACAAATCTGAGAACTCCTTTATTTTGTCAAGTTTCAAAGAGCTACTACAAACCATGTTGGATTTAGAGTTCCAAATTCATCTATCTATATAGGAGAGAACAGAGAGAAACTGAATATAAAAACTGCTACTGTAGACGAACGCTTCAACCTAGAAGAACAAAATTTGGTGAGCCAAGTGGGATTTGTGTACTGATCATTACCACCAAGTATCAACAAGATTGTGTGAAAAAATATTTGCTGGTATTTCGGAAACTCGTTATTTCTTAGAAGCTTGGCAACCCATCTCAATGAAAGTGCTTTCCACAGTCTGTGCCTAGGGCTACTTGATGAGGAAACAAACCATAGAGACAAAACTGAGAACTCTTTATTTTGTCAAGTTTCAAAGAGCTACTACAAAGCCTGTTGGATTTAGAGTTTCAAATTCATCTAGCTCTATAGGAGAGAACAGAGGGAAACCTAAATATAAAAACTGCTACTGTAGACGAACGCTTCAACCTAGAAGAACAAAATTTGGTGAGCCAAGTGGGATTTGTGTACTGATCATTTCCACCAAGTATCATCAAGATTGGGTGAAAAAATATTTGCTGGTATTTCAGAAACTCGTTATTTCTTAGAAGCTTGGCAACCCCTCTCAATGAAAGTGCTTTTCCACAGTCTGTGCCTAGGGCTACTTGAAGAGGAAACAAACCATAGAGACAAATCTGAGAACTCCTTTATTTTGTCAAGTTTCATAGAGCTACTACAAACAATTATGGATTTAGAGTTCCAAATTCATCTATCTATATAGGAGAGAACAGAGAGAAACCTAAATATAAAAACTGCTACTGTAGACAAACGCTTCAACCTAGAAGAATAAAATTTGGTGAGCCAAGTGGGATTTGTGTACTGATCATTACCACCAAGTATCAACAAGATTGTGTGAAAAAATATTTGCTGGTATTTCGGAAACTCGTTATTTCTTAGAAGCTTGGCAACCCATCTCAATGAAAGTGCTTTCCACAGTCTGTGCCTAGGGCTACTTGAAGAGGAAACAAACCATAGAGACAAAACTGAGAACTCCTTTATTTTGTCAAGTTTCAAAGAGCTACTACAAACCATGTTGGATTTACAGTTCCAAATTCATCAATCTATATAGGAGAGAGCAGAGGGAAACCTAAATATAAAAACTGCTACTGTAGACGAATGCTTCAACCTAGAAGAACAAAATTTGGTGAGCCAAGTGGGATTTGTGTAGTGATCATTACCACGAAGTATCATCAAGATTGGGTGAAAAAATATTTGCTGGTATTTCGGAAACTCGTTATTTCTTAGAAGCTTGGCAACCCCTGTCAATGAAAGTGCTTTTCCACAGTCTGTGCCTAGGGCTACTTGAAGAGGAAACAAACCATAGAGACAAATCTGAGAACTTCTTTATTTGGTCAAGTTTCAAAGAGCTACTACAAACCATGTTGGATTTAGAGTTCCAAATTCATCTATCTATATATGAGAGAACAGAGGGAAAACTAAATATAAAAACTGCTACTGTAGACAAACGCTTCAACCTAGAAGAAAAAAATTTGGTGAGCAAAGTGGGATTTGTGTACTGATCATTACCACCAAGTATCATCAAGATTGGGTGAAAAAATATTTGCTGGTATCTCGGAAACTCGTTATTTCTTAGAAGCTTGGCAACCCCTCTCAATGAAAGTGCTTTTCCAGTCTGTGCTTAGGGCTACTTTAAGAGGAAACAAACCATAGAGACAAATCTGAGAACTCCTTTATTTTGTCAAGTTTCAAAGACCTACTACAAACCATGTTGGATTTAGAGTTCCAAATTCATCTGTCTATATAAGAGAGAAAAGAGAGAAACCTAAATATAAAGACTGCTACTGTAGACGAACGCTTCAACCTAGAAGAACAAAATTTGGTGAGCCACGTGGGATTTGTGTACTGATCATTACCACCAAGTATCTTCAAGATTGTGTGAAAAAATATTTGCTGGTATTTCAGAAACTCGTTATTTCGTAGAAGCTTGGCAACCCATCTCAATAAAAGTGCTTTCCACAGTCTGTGCATAGGGCTACTTGAAGATTAAACAAACCATAGAGACAAAACTGAGAACTCTTTATTTTGTCAAGTTTCAAAGAGCTACTACAAAGCATGTTGGATTTAGAGTTTCAAATTCATCTAGCTCTATAGGAGAGAACAGAGGGAAACCTAAATATAAAAACTGCTACTGTAGACGAACGCTTCATCCTAGAAGAACAAAATTTGGTGAGCCAAGTGGGATTTGTGTACTGATCATTTACACCAAGTATCATCAAGATTGGGTGAAAAAATATTTGCTGGTATTTCAGAAACTCGTTATTTCTTAGAAGCTTGGCAACCCCTCTCAATGAAAGTGCTTTTCCACAGTCTGTGCCTAGGGGTACTTGAAGAGGAAACAAACCATAGAGACAAATCTGAGAACTCCTTTATTTTGTCAAGTTTCATAGAGCTACTACAAACCATTATGGATTTAGAGTTCCAAATTCATCTATCTATATAGGAGAGAACAGAGAGAAACCTAAATATAAAAACTGCTACTGTAGACGAACGCTTCAACCTAGAAGAACAAAATTTGGTGAGCCAAGTGGGATTTGTGTACTGATCATTACCACCAAGTATCAACAAGTTTGTGTGAAAAAATATTTGCTGGTATTTCGGAAACTCGTTATTTCTTAGAAGCTTGGCAACCCATCTCAATGAAAGTGCTTTCCACAGTCTGTGCCTAGGGCTACTTGAAGAGGAAACAAACCATAGAGACAAAACTGAGAACTCCTTTATTTTGCCAAGTTTCTAAGAGCTACTACAAACCATGTTGGATTTAGAGTTCCAAATTCATCTATCTATATATGAGAGAACAGAGTGAAACCTAAATATAAAAACTGCTACTGTACACGAACGCTTCAACCTAGAAGAACAAAATTTGGTGAGCCAAGTGGGATTTGTGTACTGATCATTAGCAACAAGTATCATCAAGATTGGGTGAAAAAATATTTGCTGGTATTTCGGAAACTCGTGATTTCTTAGAAGCTTGGGAACCCCTCTAAATGAAAGTGCTTTTCCACAGTCTGTGCCTAGGGCTACTTGAAGAGGAAACAAACCATAGAGACAAATCTGAGAACTCCTTTATTTTGTCAAGTTTCAAAGAGCTACTACAAACCATGTTGGATTTAGAGTTCCAAATTCATCTATCTATATAGGAGAGAACAGAGAGAAACTGAATATAAAAACTGCTACTGTAGACGAACGCTTCAAACTAGAAGAACAAAATTTGGTGAGCCAAGTGGGATTTGTGTACTGATCATTACCACCAAGTATCAACAAGATTGTGTGAAAAAATATTTGCTGGTATTTCGGAAACTCGTTATTTCTTAGAAGCTTGGCAACCCATCTCAATGAAAGTGCTTTCCACAGTCTGTGCCTAGGGCTACTTGAAGAGGAAACAAACCATAGAGACAAAACTGAGAACTCTTTATTTTGTCAAGTTTCAAAGAGCTACTACAAAGCATGTTGGATTTAGAGTTTCAAATTCATCTAGCTCTATAGGAGAGAACAGAGGGAAACCTAAATATAAAAACTGCTACTGTAGACGAACGCTTCAACCTAGAAGAACAAAATTTGGTGAGCCAAGTGGGATTTGTGTACTGATCATTTCCACCAAGTATCATCAAGATTGGGTGAAAAAATATTTGCTGGTATTTCAGAAACTCGTTATTTCTTAGAAGCTTGGCAACCCCTCTCAATGAAAGTGCTTTTCCACAGTCTGTGCCTAGGGGTACTTGAAGAGGAAACAAACCATAGAGACAAATCTGAGAACTCCTTTATTTTGTCAAGTTTCATAGAGCTACTACAAACCATTATGGATTTAGAGTTCCAAATTCATCTATCTATATAGGAGAGAACAGAGAGAAACCTAAATATAAAAACTGCTACTGTAGACGAACGCTTCAACCTAGAAGAACAAAATTTGGTGAGCCAAGTGGGATTTGTGTACTGATCATTACCACCAAGTATCAACAAGTTTGTGTGAAAAAATATTTGCTGGTATTTCGGAAACTCGTTATTTCTTAGAAGCTTGGCAACCCATCTCAATGAAAGTGCTTTCCACAGTCTGTGCCTAGGGCTACTTGAAGAGGAAACAAACCATAGAGACAAAACTGAGAACTCCTTTATTTTGCCAAGTTTCTAAGAGCTACTACAAACCATGTTGGATTTAGAGTTCCAAATTCATCTATCTATATATGAGAGAACAGAGTGAAACCTAAATATAAAAACTGCTACTGTACACGAACGCTTGAACCTAGAAGAACAAAATTTGGTGAGCCAAGTGGGATTTGTGTACTGATCATTAGCAACAAGTATCATCAAGATTGGGTGAAAAAATATTTGCTGGTATTTCGTAAACTCGTGATTTCTTAGAAGCTTGGGAACCCCTCTAAATGAAAGTGCTTTTCCACAGTCTGTGCCAGGGCTACTTGAAGAGGAAACAAACCATAGAGACAAATCTGAGAACTCCTTTATTTTGTCAAGTTTCAAAGAGCTACTACAAACCATGTTGGATTTAGAGTTCCAAATTCATCTATCTATATAGGAGAGAACAGAGAGAAACTAAATATAAAAACTGCTACTGTAGACGAACGCTTCAACCTAGAAGAACAAAATTTGGTGAGCCAAGTGGGATTTGTGTACTGATCATTACCACCAAGTATCAACAAGATTGTGTGAAAAAATATTTGCTGGTATTTCGGAAACTCGTTATTTCTTAGAAGCTTGGCAACCCATCTCAATGAAAGTGCTTTCCACAGTCTGTGCCTAGGGCTACTTGATGAGGAAACAAACCATAGAGACAAAACTGAGAACTCCTTTATTTTGTCAAGTTTCAAAGAGCTACTACAAACCATTTTGGATTTAGAGTTCCAAATTCATCTAGCTATATAGGAGAGAACAGAGAGAAACCTAAATATAAAAACTGCTACTGTAGACGAAGGCTTCAACCTAGAAGAACAAAATTTGGTGAGCCGAGTGGGATTTGTGTACTGATCATTACCACCAAGTATCAACAAGATTGTGTGAAAAAATATTTGCTGGTATTTCGGAAACTCGTTATTTCTTAGTAGCTTGGCAAACCATCTCAATGAAAGTGCTTTCCACAGTCTGTGCCTAGGGCTACTTGAAAAGGAAACAAACCATAGAGACAAAACTGAGAACTCCTTTATTTTGTCAAGTTTCAAAGAGCTACTACAAACCATGTTGGATTTAGAGTTCCAAATTCATCTATCTATATAGGAGAGAGCAGAGGGAAACCTAAATATAAAAACTGCTACTGTAGACGAATGCTTCAACCTAGAAGAACAAAATTTGGTGAGCAAAGTGGGATTTGTGTACTGATCATTACCACGAAGAATCATCAAGGTTGGGTGAAAGAATATTTGCTGGTATTTCGGAAACTCGTTATTTCTTAGAAGCTTGGCAACCCCTCTCAATGAAAGTGCTTTTCCACAGTCTGTGCCTAGGGCTACTTGAAGAGGAAACAAACCATATAGACAAATCTGAGAACTCCTTTATTTTGTAAAGTTTCAAAGAGCTACTACAAACCATGTTGGATTTAGAGTTCCAAATTCCTCTATCTATATATGAGAGAACAGAGGGAAAACTAAATATAAAAACTGCTACTGTAGACGAACGCTTCAACCTAGAAGAACAAAATTTGGTAAGCCAAGTGGGATTTGTGTACTGATCATTACCACCAAGTATAATCAAGATTGGGTGAAAAAATATTTTCTGGTATTTCGGAAACTCGTTATTTCTTACAAGCTTGGCAACCCCTCTCAATGAAAGTGCTTTTCCACAGTCTGTGCCTAGGGCTACTTGAAGAGGAAACAAACCATAGAGACAAATCTGAGAACTCCTTTATTTTGTCAAGTTTCAAAGACCTACTACAAACCATGTTCGATTTAGAGTTCCAAATTCATCTGTCTATATAGGAGAGAACAGAGAGAAACCTAAATATAAAAACTGCTACTGTAGACGAACGCTTCAACCTAGAAGAACAAAATTTGGTGAGCCAAGTGGGATTTGTGTACTGATAATTACCACCAAGTATCAACAAGATTGTGTGAAAAAATATTTGCTGGTATTTCAGAAACTCGTTATTTCTTAGAAGCTTGGCAACCCATCTCAATAAAAGTGCTTTCCACAGTCTGTGCATAGGGCTACTTGAAGAGGAAACAAACCGTAGAGACAAAACTGAGAACTCTTTATTTTGTCAAGTTTCAAAGAGCTACGACAAAGCATGTTGGATTTAGAGTTCAAATTCATCTAGCTATATAGGAGAGAACAGAGGGAAACCTAAATATAAAAACTGCTACTGTAGAGGAACGCTTCAACCTAGAGGAACAAAATTTGGTGAGCCAAGTGGGATTTGTGTACTGATCATTAGTACCAAGTATCATCAAGATTGGGTGAAAAAATATTTGCTGGTATTTCGGAAACTCGTAATTTCTTAGAAGCTTGGCAACCCCTCTCAATGAAAGTGCTTTTCCACAGTCTGTGCCTAGGGCTACTTGAAGAGGAAACAAACCATAGAGACAAAACTGAGAACTCCTTTATTTTGTCAAGTTTCAAAGAGCTACTACAAACCATGTTGGATTTAGAGTTCCAAATTCATCTATCTGTATAGGAGAGAACAGAGGGAATCCTAAATATAAAACTGCTACTGTACACGAACGCTTCAACCTAGAAGAACAAAATTTGGTGAGCCAAGTGGGATTTGTGTACTGATCATTAGCAACAAGTATAATCAAGATTGGGTGAAAAAATATTTGCTGGTATTTCGGAAACTCGTAATTTCTTAGAAGCTTGGCAACCCCTCTCAATGAAAGTGGTTTTCCACAGTCTGTGCCTAGGGCTACTTGAAGAGGGAACAAACCATAGAGACAAAACTGAGAACTCCTTTATTCTGTCAAGTTTCAAGGAGCTACTACAAAGCATGTTGGATTTAGAGTTCCAAATTCATCTATTGATATAGGAGAGAACAGAGAGAAACCTAAATATAAAAACTGCTTCTGTAGACGAACGCTTCAACCTAGAAGAACAAAATTTGGTGAGCCAAGTGGGATTTGTGTACTGATCATTTCCACCAAGTATCATCAAGTTTGGGTGAAACAATATTTGCGGTATTTCGGAAACTCGTTTTTTTTTGAAGCTTGGCAACCCCTCTCAATGAAAGTGCTTTTCCACAGTCTGTGCCTAGGGCTACTTGGAAGAGGAAACACACCATAGAGACACAACAGAGAACTCCTTTATTTTGTCAAGTTTCAAGGAGCTACGACAAAGCATGTTGGATTTAGCAGTTTCAAATTCATCTATCTATATAGGAGAGAACAGAGGGAAACCTAAATATGAAAACTGTACTGTAGACGAACGCTTCAACCTAGAAAAACAAAATTTGGTGAGACAAGTGGGATTTGTGTACTGATCATTACCACCAAGTATCAACAAGATTGTGTGAAAAAATATTTGCTGGTATTTCAGAAACTCGTTATTTCGTAGAAGCTTGGCAACCCATCTCCATAAAAGTGCTTTCCACAGTCTGTGCATAGGGCTACTTGAAGAGGAAACAAACCATAGAGACAAAACTGAGAACTCTTTATTTTGTCAAGTTTCAAAGAGCTACTACAAAGCATGTTGGATTTAGAGTTTCAAATTCATCTAGCTCTATAGGAGAGAACTGAGGGAAACCTAAATATAAAAACTGCTACTGTAGACGAACGCTTCAACCTAGAAGAACAAAATTTGGTGAGCCAAGTGGGATTTGTGTACTGATCATTTCCACCAAGTATCATCAAGATTGGGTGAAAAAATATTTGCTGGTATTTCAGAAACTCGTTATTTCTTAGAAGCTTGGCAACCCCTCTCAATGAAAGTGCTTTTCCACAGTCTGTGCCTAGGGGTACTTGAAGTGGAAACAAACCATAGAGACAAATCTGAGAACTCCTTTATTTTGTCAAGTTTCATAGAGCTACTACAAACCATTATGGATTTAGAGTTCCAAATTCATCTATCTATATAGGAGAGAACAGAGAGAAACCTAAATATAAAAACTGCTACTGTAGACGAACGCTTCAACCTAGAAGAACAAAATTTGGTGAGCCAAGGGGGATTTGTGTACTGATCATTACCACCAAGTATCAACAAGTTTGTGTGAAAAAATATTTGCTGGTATTTCAGAAACTCGTTATTTCTTAGAAGCTTGGCAACCCATCTCAATGAAAGTGCTTTCCACAGTCTGTGCCTAGGGCTACTTGAAGAGGAAACAAACCATAGAGACAAAACTGAGAACTCCTTTATTTTGCCAAGTTTCTAAGAGCTACTACAAACCATGTTGGATTTAGAGTTCCAAATTCATCTATCTATATATGAGAGAACAGAGTGAAACCTAAATATAAAAACTGCTACTGTACACGAACGCTTCAACCTAGAAGAACAAAATTTGGTGAGCCAAGTGGGATTTGTGTACTGATCATTAGCAACAAGTATCATCAAGATTGGGTGAAAAAATATTTGCTGGTATTTCGGAAACTCGTGATTTCTTAGAAGCTTGGGAACCCCTCTAAATGAAAGTGCTTTTCCACAGTCTGTGCCTAGGGCTACTTGAAGAGGAAACAAACCATAGAGACAAATCTGAGAACTCCTTTATTTTGTCAAGTTTCAAAGAGCTACTACAAACCATGTTGGATTTAGAGTTCCAAATTCATCTATCTATATAGGAGAGAACAGAGAGAAACTGAATATAAAAACTGCTACTGTAGACGAACGCTTCAACCTAGAAGAACAAAATTTGGTGAGCCAAGTGGGATTTGTGTACTGATCATTACCACCAAGTATCAACAAGATTGTGTGAAAAAATATTTGCTGGTATTTCGGAAACTCGTTATTTCTTAGAAGCTTGGCAACCCATCTCAATGAAAGTGCTTTCCACAGTCTGTGCCTAGGGCTACTTGAAGAGGAAACAAACCATATAGACAAAACTGAGAACTCCTTTATTTTGTCAAGTTTCAAAGAGCTACTACAAACCATTTTGGATTTAGAGTTCCAAATTCATCTAGCTATATAGGAGAGAACAGAGAGAAACCTAAATATAAAAACTGCTACTGTAGACGAAGGCTTCAACCTAGAAGAACAAAATTTGGTGAGCCTAGTGGGATTTGTGTACTGATCATTACCACCAAGTATCAACAAGATTGTGTGAAAAAATATTTGCTGGTATTTCGGAAACTCGTTATTTCTTAGTAGCTTGGCAAACCATCTCAATGAAAGTGCTTTCCACAGTCTGTGCCTAGGGCTACTTTAAGAGGAAACAAACCATAGAGACAAAACTGAGAACTCCTTTATTTTGTCAAGTTTCAAAGAGCTACTACAAACCATGTTGGATTTAGAGTTCCAAATTCATCTATCTATATAGGAGAGAGCAGAGGGAAACCTAAATATAAAAACTGCTACTGTAGACGAATGCTTCAACCTAGAAGAACAAAATTTGGTGAGCAAAGTGGGATTTGTGTACTGATCATTACCACGAAGAATCATCAAGGTTGGGTGAAAGAATATTTGCTGGTATTTCGGAAACTCGTTATTTCTTAGAAGCTTGGCAACCCCTCTCAATGAAAGTGCTTTTCCACACTCTGTGCCTAGGGCTACTTGAAGAGGAAACAAACCATATAGACAAATCTGAGAACTCCTTTATTTTGTAAAGTTTCAAAGAGCTACTACAAACCATGTTGGATTTAGAGTTCCAAATTCCTCTATCTATATATGAGAGAACAGAGGGAATCCTAAATATAAAAACTGCTACTGTAGACGAACGCTTCAACCTAGAAGAACAAAATTTGGTAAGCCAAGTGGGATTTGTGTACTGATCATTACCACCAAGTATAATCAAGATTGGGTGAAAAAATATTTTCTGGTATTTCGGAAACTCGTTATTTCTTAGAAGCTTGGCAACCCCTCTCAATGAAAGTGCTTTTCCACAGTCTGTGCCTAGGGCTACTTGAAGAGGAAACAAACCATAGAGACAAATCTGAGAACTCCTTTATTTTCTCAAGTTTCAAAGACCTACTACAAACCATGTTGGATTTAGAGTTCCAAATTCATCTATCTATATAGGAGAGAACAGAGAGAAACCTAAATATAAAAACTGCTACTGTAGACGAACGCTTCAACCTAGAAGAACAAAATTTGGTGAGCCAAGTGGGATTTGTGTACTGATCATTAGCAACAAGTATCATCAAGATTGGGTGAAAAAATATTTGCTGGTATTTCGGAAACTCGTGATTTCTTAGAAGCTTGGGAACCCCTCTAAATGAAAGTGCTTTTCCACAGTCTGTGCCTAGGGCTACTTGAAGAGGAAACAAACCATAGAGACAAATCTGAGAACTCCTTTATTTTGTCAAGTTTCAAAGAGCTACTACAAACCATGTTGGATTTAGAGTTCCAAATTCATCTATCTATATAGGAGAGAACAGAGAGAGACTGAATATAAAAACTGCTACTGTAGACGAACGCTTCAACCTAGAAGAACAAAATTTGGTGAGCCAAGTGGGATTTGTGTACTGATCATTACCACCAAGTATCAACAAGATTGTGTGAAAAAATATTTGCTGGTATTTCGGAAACTCGTTATTTCTTAGAAGCTTGGCAACCCATCTCAATGAAAGTGCTTTCCACAGTCTGTGCCTAGGGGTACTTGAAGAGGAAACAAACCATAGAGACAAAACTGAGAACTCTTTATTTTGTCAAGTTTCAAAGAGCTACTACAAAGCATGTTGGATTTAGAGTTTCAAATTCATCTAGCTCTATAGGAGAGAACAGAGGGAAACCTAAATATAAAAACTGCTACTGTAGACGAACGCTTCAACCTAGAAGAACAAAATTTGGTGAGCCAAGTGGGATTTGTGTACTGATCATTTCCACCAAGTATCATCAAGATTGGGTGAAAAAATATTTGCTGGTATTTCAGAAACTCGTTATTTCTTAGAAGCTTGGCAACCCCTCTCAATGAAAGTGCTTTTCCACAGTCTGTGCCTAGGGGTACTTGAAGAGGAAACAAACCATAGAGACAAATCTGAGAACTCCTTTATTTTGTCAAGTTTCATAGAGCTACTACAAACCATTATGGATTTAGAGTTCCAAATTCATCTATCCATATAGGAGAGAACAGAGAGAAACCTAAATATAAAAACTGCTACTGTAGACGAACGCTTCAACCTAGAAGAACAAAATTTGGTGAGCCAAGTGGGATTTGTGTACTGATCATTACCACCAAGTATCAACAAGTTTGTGTGAAAAAATATTTGCTGGTATTTCGGAAACTCGTTATTTCTTAGAAGCTTGGCAACCCATCTCAATGAAAGTGCTTTCCACAGTCTGTGCCTAGGGCTACTTGAAGAGGAAACAAACCATAGAGACAAAACTGAGAACTCCTTTATTTTGCCAAGTTTCTAAGAGCTACTACAAACCATGTTGGATTTAGAGTTCCAAATTCATCTATCTATATATGAGAGAACAGAGTGAAACCTAAATATAAAAACTGCTACTGTACACGAACGCTTCAACCTAGAAGAACAAAATTTGGTGAGCCAAGTGGGATTTGTGTACTGATCATTAGCAACAAGTATCATCAAGATTGGGTGAAAAAATATTTGCTGGTATTTCGGAAACTCGTGGTTTCTTAGAAGCTTGGGAACCCCTCTAAATGAAAGTGCTTTTCCACAGTCTGTGCCTAGGGCTACTTGAAGAGGAAACAAACCATAGAGACAAATCTGAGAACTCCTTTATTTTGTCAAGTTTCAAAGAGCTACTACAAACCATGTAGGATTTAGAGTTCCAAATTCATCTATCTATATAGGAGAGAACAGAGAGAAACTAAATATAAAAACTGCTACTGTAGACGAACGCTTCAACCTAGAAGAACAAAATTTGGTGAGCCAAGTGGGATTTGTGTACTGATCATTACCACCAAGTATCAACAAGATTGTGTGAAAAAATATTTGCTGGTATTTCGGAAACTCGTTATTTCTTAGAAGCTTGGCAACCCATCTCAATGAAAGTGCTTTCCACAGTCTGTGCCTAGGGCTACTTGATGAGGAAACAAACCATAGAGACAAAACTGAGAACTCCTTTATTTTGTCAAGTTTCAAAGAGCTACTACAAACCATTTTGGATTTAGAGTTCCAAATTCATCTAGCTATATAGGAGAGAACAGAGAGAAACCTAAATATAAAAACTGCTACTGTAGACGAAGGCTTCAACCTAGAAGAACAAAATTTGGTGAGCCGAGTGGGATTTGTGTACTGATCATTACCACCAAGTATCAACAAGATTGTGTGAAAAAATATTTGCTGGTATTTCGGAAACTCGTTATTTCTTAGTAGCTTGGCAAACCATCTCAATGAAAGTGCTTTCCACAGTCTGTGCCTAGGGCTACTTTAAGAGGAAACAAACCATAGAGACAAAACTGAGAACTCCTTTATTTTGTCAAGTTTCAAAGAGCTACTACAAACCATGTTGGATTTAGAGTTCCAAATTCATCTATCTATATAGGAGAGAGCAGAGGGAAACCTAAATATAAAAACTGCTACTGTAGACGAATGCTTCAACCTAGAAGAACAAAATTTGGTGAGCAAAGTGGGATTTGTGTACTGATCATTACCACGAAGAATCATCAAGGTTGGGTGAAAGAATATTTGCTGGTATTTCGGAAACTCGTTATTTCTTAGAAGCTTGGCAACCCCTCTCAATGAAAGTGCTTTTCCACAGTCTGTGCCTAGGGCTACTTGAAGAGGAAACAAACCATATAGACAAATCTGAGAACTCCTTTATTTTGTAAAGTTTCAAAGAGCTTCTACAAACCATGTTGGATTTAGAGTTCCAAATTCCTCTATCTATATATGAGAGAACAGAGGGAATCCTAAATATAAAAACTGCTACTGTAGACGAACGCTTCAACCTAGAAGAACAAAATTTGGTAAGCCAAGTGGGATTTGTGTACTGATCATTACCACCAAGTATAATCAAGATTGGGTGAAAAAATATTTTCTGGTATTTCGGAAACTCGTTATTTCTTAGAAGCTTGGCAACCCCTCTCAATGAAAGTGCTTTTCCACAGTCTGTGCCTAGGGCTACTTGAAGAGGAAACAAACCATAGAGACAAATCTGAGAACTCCTTTATTTTGTCAAGTTTCAAAGACCTACTACAAACCATGTTGGATTTAGAGTTCCAAATTCATCTATCTATATAGGAGAGAACAGAGAGAAACCTAAATATAAAAACTGCTACTGTAGACGAACGCTTCAACCTAGAAGAACAAAATTTGGTGAGCCAAGTGGGATTTGTGTACTGATAATTACCACCAAGTATCAACAAGATTGTGTGAAAAAATATTTGCTGGTATTTCAGAAACTCGTTATTTCTTAGAAGCTTGGCTACCCATCTCAATAAAAGTGCTTTCCACAGTCTGTGCCTAGGGCTACTTGAAGAGGAAACAAACCATAGAGACAAAACTGAGAACTCTTTATTTTGTCAAGTTTCAAAGAGCTACGACAAAGCATGTTGGATTTAGAGTTCAAATTCATCTAGCTATATAGGAGAGAACAGAGGGAAACCTAAATATAAAAACTGCTACTGTAGACGAACGCTTCAACCTAGAGGAACAAAATTTGGTGAGCCAAGTGGGATTTGTGTACTGATCATTAGTACCAAGTATCATCAAGATTGGGTGAAAAAATATTTGCTGGTATTTCGGAAACTCGTAATTTCTTAGAAGCTTGGCAACCCCTCTCAATGAAAGTGCTTTTCCACAGTCTGTGCCTAGGGCTACTTGAAGAGGAAACAAACCATAGAGACAAAACTGAGAACTCCTTTATTTTGTTAAGTTTCAAAGAGCTACTACAAACCATGTTGGATTTAGAGTTCCAAATTCATCTATCTGTATAGGAGAGAACAGAGGGAATCCTAAATATAAAACTGCTACTGTACACGAACGCTTCAACCTAGAAGAACAAAATTTGGTGAGCCAAGTGGGATTTGTGTACTGATCATTAGCAACAAGTATAATCAAGATTGGGTGAAAAAATATTTGCTGGTATTTCGGAAACTCGTAATTTCTTAGAAGCTTGGCAACCCCTCTCAATGAAAGTGGTTTTCCACAGTCTGTGCCTAGGGCTACTTGAAGAGGGAACAAACCATAGAGAAAAACTGAGAACTCCTTTATTCTGTCAAGTTTCAAGGAGCTACTACAAAGCATGTTGGATTTAGAGTTAAAATTCATCTATTGATATAGGAGAGAACAGAGAGAAACCTAAATATAAAAACTGCTTCTGTAGACGAACGCTTCAACCTAGAAGAACAAAATTTGGTGAGCCAAGTGGGATTTGTGTACTGATCATTTCCACCAAGTATCATCAAGATTGGGTGAAAAAATATTTGCCGGTATTTCGGAAACTCGTTATTTCTTAGAAGCTTGGCAACCCCTCTCAATGAAAGTGCTTTTCCACAGTCTGTGCCTAGGGCTACTTGGAGAGGAAACACACCATAGAGACAAAACTGAGAACTCCTTTATTTTGTCAAGTTTCAAGGAGCTACGACAAAGCATGTTGGATTTAGAGTTTCAAATTCATCATTCTATATAGGAGAGAACAGAGGGAAACCTAAATATGAAAACTGTACTGTAGACGAACGCTTCAACCTAGAAAAACAAAATTTGGTGAGACAAGTGGGATTTGTGTACTGATCATTACCACCAAGTATCAACAAGATTGTGTGAAAAAATATTTGCTGGTATTTCAGAAACTCGTTATTTCGTAGAAGCTTGGCAACCCATCTCCATAAAAGTGCTTTCCACAGTCTGTGCATAGGGCTACTTGAAGAGAAACAAACCATAGAGACAAAACTGAGAACTCTTTATTTTGTCAAGTTTCAAAGAGCTACTACAAAGCATGTTGGATTTAGAGTTTCAAATTCATCTAGCTCTATAGGAGAGAACTGAGGGAAACCTAAATATAAAAACTGCTACTGTAGACGAACGCTTCAACCTAGAAGAACAAAATTTGGTGAGCCAAGTGGGATTTGTGTACTGATCATTTCCACCAAGTATCATCAAGATTGGGTGAAAAAATATTTGCTGGTATTTCAGAAACTCGTTATTTCTTAGAAGCTTGGCAACCCCTCTCAATGAAAGTGCTTTTCCACAGTCTGTGCCTAGGGCTACTTGAAGAGGAAACAAACCATAGAGACAAAACTGAGAACTCCTTTATTTTGCCAAGTTTCTAAGAGCTACTACAAACCATGTTGGATTTAGAGTTCCAAATTCATCTATCTATATATGAGAGAACAGAGTGAAACCTAAATATAAAAACTGCTACTGTACACGAACGCTTCAACCTAGAAGAACAAAATTTGGTGAGCCAAGTGGGATTTGTGTACTGATCATTAGCAACAAGTATCATCAAGATTGGGTGAAAAAATATTTGCTGGTATTTCGGAAACTCGTGATTTCTTAGAAGCTTGGGAACCCCTCTAAATGAAAGTGCTTTTCCACAGTCTGTGCCTAGGGCTACTTGAAGAGGAAACAAACCATAGAGACAAATCTGAGAACTCCTTTATTTTGTCAAGTTTCAAAGAGCTACTACAAACCATGTTGGATTTAGAGTTCCAAATTCATCTATCTATATAGGAGAGAACAGAGAGAAACTGAATATAAAAACTGCTACTGTAGACGAACGCTTCAACCTAGAAGAACAAAATTTGGTGAGCCAAGTGGGATTTGTGTACTGATCATTACCACCAAGTATCAACAAGATTGTGTGAAAAAATATTTGCTGGTATTTCGGAAACTCGTTATTTCTTAGAAGCTTGGCAACCCATCTCAATGAAAGTGCTTTCCACAGTCTGTGCCTAGGGCTACTTGAAGAGGAAACAAACCATATAGACAAAACTGAGAACTCCTTTATTTTGTCAAGTTTCACAGAGCTACTACAAACCATTTTGGATTTAGAGTTCCAAATTCATCTAGCTATATAGGAGAGAACAGAGAGAAACCTAAATATAAAAACTGCTACTGTAGACGAAGGCTTCAACCTAGAAGAACAAAATTTGGTGAGCCTAGTGGGATTTGTGTACTGATCATTACCACCAAGTATCAACAAGATTGTGTGAAAAAATATTTGCTGGTATTTCGGAAACTCGTTATTTCTTAGTAGCTTGGCAAACCATCTCAATGAAAGTGCTTTCCACAGTCTGTGCCTAGGGCTACTTTAAGAGGAAACAAACCATAGAGACAAAACTGAGAACTCCTTTATTTTGTCAAGTTTCAAAGAGCTACTACAAACCATGTTGGATTTAGAGTTCCAAATTCATCTATCTATATAGGAGAGAGCAGAGGGAAACCTAAATATAAAAACTGCTACTGTAGACGAATGCTTCAACCTAGAAGAACAAAATTTGGTGAGCAAAGTGGGATTTGTGTACTGATCATTACCACGAAGAATCATCAAGGTTGGGTGAAAGAATATTTGCTGGTATTTCGGAAACTCGTTATTTCTTAGAAGCTTGGCAACCCCTCTCAATAAAAGTGCTTTTCCACAGTCTGTGCCTAGGGCTACTTGAAGAGGAAACAAACCATATAGACAAATCTGAGAACTCCTTTATTTTGTAAAGTTTCAAAGTGCTACTACAAACCATGTTGGATTTAGAGTTCCAAATTCCTCTATCTATATATGAGAGAACAGAGGGAAAACTAAATATAAAACTGCTACTGTAGACGAACGCTTCAACCTAGAAGAACAAAATTTGGTAAGCCAAGTGGGATTTGTGTACTGATCATTTCCACCATGTATCATCAAGATTGGGTGAAAAAATATTTGCTGGTATTTCGGAAACTCGTTATTTCTTAGAAGCTTGGCAACCCCTCTCAATGAAAGTGCTTTTCCACAGTCTGTGCCTAGGGCTACTTGAAGAGGAAACAAACCATAGAGACAAATCTGAGAACTCCTTTATTTTGTCAAGTTTCATAGAGCTACTACAAACAATTATGGATTTAGAGTTCCAAATTCATCTATCTATATAGGAGAGAACAGAGAGAAACCTAAATATAAAAACTGCTACTGTAGACAAACGCTTCAACCTAGAAGAATAAAATTTGGTGAGCCAAGTGGGATTTGTGTACTGATCATTACCACCAAGTATCAACAAGATTGTGTGAAAAAATATTTGCTGGTATTTCGGAAACTCGTTATTTCTTAGAAGCTTGGCAACCCATCTCAATGGAAGTGCTTTCCACAGTCTGTGCCTAGGGCTACTTGAAGAGGAAACAAACCATAGAGACAAAACTGAGAAATCCTTTATTTTGTCAAGTTTCAAAGAGCTACTACAAACCATGTTGGATTTAGAGTTCCAAATTCATCAATCTATATAGGAGAGAGCAGAGGGAAACCTAAATATAAAAACTGCTACTGTAGACGAATGCTTCAACCTAGAAGAACAAAATTTGGTGAGCCAAGTGGGATTTGTGTAGTGATCATTACCACGAAGTATCATCAAGATTGGGTGAAAAAATATTTGCTGGTATTTCGGAAACTCGTTATTTCTTAGAAGCTTGGCAACCCCTGTCAATGAAAGTGCTTTTCCACAGTCTGTGCCTAGGGCTACTTGAAGAGGAAACAAACCATAGAGACAAATCTGAGAACTTCTTTATTTGGTCAAGTTTCAAAGAGCTACTACAAACCATGTTGGATTTAGAGTTCCAAATTCATCTATCTATATATGAGAGAACAGAGGGAAAACTAAATATAAAAACTGCTACTGTAGACAAACGCTTCAACCTAGAAGAAAAAAATTTGGTGAGCAAAGTGGGATTTGTGTACTGATCATTACCACCAAGTATCATCAAGATTGGGTGAAAAAATATTTGCTGGTATCTCGGAAACTCGTTATTTCTTAGAAGCTTGGCAACCCCTCTCAATGAAAGTGCTTTTCCAGTCTGTGCTTAGGGCTACTTTAAGAGGAAACAAACCATAGAGACAAATCTGAGAACTTTTTTATTTTGTCAAGTTTCAAAGACCTACTACAAACTATGTTGGATTTAGAGTTCCAAATTCATCTGTCTATATAAGAGAGAAAAGAGAGAAACCTAAATATAAAGACTGCTACTGTAGACGAACGCTTCAACCTAGAAGAACAAAATTTGGTGAGCCAAGTGGGATTTGTGTACTGATCATTACCACCAAGTATCTTCAAGATTGTGTGAAAAAATATTTGCTGGTATTTCAGAAACTCGTTATTTCGTAGAAGCTTGGCAACCCATCTCAATAAAAGTGCTTTCCACAGTCTGTGCATAGGGCTACTTGAAGAGGAAACAAACCATAGAGACAAAACTGAGAACTCTTTATTTTGTCAAGTTTCAAAGAGCTACTACAAAGCATGTTGGATTTAGAGTTTCAAATTCATCTAGCTCTATAGGAGAGAACAGAGGGAAACCTAAATATAAAAACTGCTACTGTAGACGAACGCTTCATCCTAGAAGAACAAAATTTGGTGAGCCAAGTGGGATTTGTGTACTGATCATTTACACCAAGTATCATCAAGATTGGGTGAAAAAATATTTGCTGGTATTTCAGAAACTCGTTATTTCTTAGAAGCTTGGCAACCCCTCTCAATGAAAGTGCTTTTCCACAGTCTGTGCCTAGGGGTACTTGAAGAGGAAACAAACCATAGAGACAAATCTGAGAACTCCTTTATTTTGTCAAGTTTCATAGAGCTACTACAAACCATTATGGATTTAGAGTTCCAAATTCATCTATCTATATAGGAGAGAACAGAGAGAAACCTAAATATAAAAACTGCTACTGTAGACGAACGCTTCAACCTAGAAGAACAAAATTTGGTGAGCCAAGTGGGATTTGTCTACTGATCATTACCACCAAGTATCAACAAGTTTGTGTGAAAAAATATTTGCTGGTATTTCGGAAACTCGTTATTTCTTAGAAGCTTGGCAACCCATCTCAATGAAAGTGCTTTCCACAGTCTGTGCCTAGGGCTACTTGAAGAGGAAACAAACCATAGAGACAAAACTGAGAACTCCTTTATTTTGCCAAGTTTCTAAGAGCTACTACAAACCATGTTGGATTTAGAGTTCCAAATTCATCTATCTATATATGAGAGAACAGAGTGAAACCTAAATATAAAAACTGCTACTGTACACGAACGCTTCAACCTAGAAGAACAAAATTTGGTGAGCCAAGTGGGATTTGTGTACTGATCATTACTACCAAGTATCATCAAGATTGGGTGAAAAAATATTTGCTGGTATTTCGGAAACTCGTGATTTCTTAGAAGCTTGGGAACCCCTCTAAATGAAAGTGCTTTTCCACAGTCTGTGCCTAGGGCTACTTGAAGAGGAAACAAACCATAGAGACAAATCTGAGAACTCCTTTATTTTGTCAAGTTTCAAAGAGCTACTACAAACCATGTTGGATTTAGAGTTCCAAATTCATCTATCTATATAGGAGAGAACAGAGAGAAACTGAATATAAAAACTGCTACTGTAGACGAACGCTTCAACCTAGAAGAACAAAATTTGGTGAGCCAAGTGGGATTTGTGTACTGATCATTACCACCAAGTATCAACAAGATTGTGTGAAAATATATTTGCTGGTATTTCGGAAACTCGTTATTTCTTAGAAGCTTGGCAACCCATCTCAATGAAAGTGCTTTCCACAGTCTGTGCCTAGGGCTACTTGATGAGGAAACAAACCATAGAGACAAAACTGAGAACTCTTTATTTTGTCAAGTTTCAAAGAGCTACTACAAAGCATGTTGGATTTAGAGTTTCAAATTCATCTAGCTCTATAGGAGAGAACAGAGGGAAACCTAAATATAAAAACTGCTACTGTAGACGAACGCTTCAACCTAGAAGAACAAAATTTGGTGAGCCAAGTGGGATTTGTGTACTGATCATTTCCACCAAGTATCATCAAGATTGGGTGAAAAAATATTTGCTGGTATTTCGGAAACTCGTTATTTCTTAGAAGCTTGGCAACCCATCTCAATGAAAGTGCTTTCCACAGTCTGTGCCTAGGGCTACTTGAAGAGGAAACAAACCATAGAGACAAAACTGAGAACTCCTTTATTTTGTCAAGTTTCAAAGAGCTACTACAAACCATGTTGGATTTAGAGTTCCAAATTCATCAATCTATATAGGAGAGAGCAGAGGGAAACCTAAATATAAAAACTGCTACTGTAGACGAATGCTTCAACCTAGAAGAACAAAATTTGGTGAGCCAAGTGGGATTTGTGTAGTGATCATTACCACGAAGTATCATCAAGATTGGGTGAAAAAATATTTGCTGGTATTTCGGAAACTCGTTATTTCTTAGAAGCTTGGCAACCCCTGTCAATGAAAGTGCTTTTCCACAGTCTGTGCCTAGGGCTACTTGAAGAGGAAACAAACCATAGAGACAAATCTGAGAACTTCTTTATTTGGTCAAGTTTCAAAGAGCTACTACAAACCATGTTGGATTTAGAGTTCCAAATTCATCTATCTATATATGAGAGAACAGAGGGAAAACTAAATATAAAAACTGCTACTGTAGACAAACGCTTCAACCTAGAAGAACAAAATTTGGTGAGCAAAGTGGGATTTGTGTACTGATCATTACCACCAAGTATCATCAAGATTGGGTGAAAAAATATTTGCTGGTATCTCGGAAACTCGTTATTTCTTAGAAGCTTGGCAACCCCTCTCAATGAAAGTGCTTTTCCAGTCTGTGCTTAGGGCTACTTTAAGAGGAAACAAACCATAGAGACAAATCTGAGAACTCCTTTATTTTGTCAAGTTTCAAAGACCTACTACAAACCATGTTGGATTTAGAGTTCCAAATTCATCTGTCTATATAAGAGAGAAAAGAGAGAAACCTAAATATAAAGACTGCTACTGTAGACGAACGCTTCAACCTAGAAGAACAAAATTTGGTGAGCCAAGTGGGATTTGTGTACTGATCATTACCACCAAGTATCTTCAAGATTGTGTGAAAAAATATTTGCTGGTATTTCAGAAACTCGTTATTTCGTAGAAGCTTGGCAACCCATCTCAATAAAAGTGCTTTCCACAGTCTGTGCATAGGGCTACTTGAAGAGGAAACAAACCATAGAGACAAAACTGAGAACTCTTTATTTTGTCAAGTTTCAAAGAGCTACTACAAAGCATGTTGGATTTAGAGTTTCAAATTCATCTAGCTCTATAGGAGAGAACAGAGGGAAACCTAAATATAAAAACTGCTACTGTAGACGAACGCTTCATCCTAGAAGAACAAAATTTGGTGAGCCAAGTGGGATTTGTGTACTGATCATTTACACCAAGTATCATCAAGATTGGGTGAAAAAATATTTGCTGGTATTTCAGAAACTCGTTATTTCTTAGAAGCTTGGCAACCCCTCTCAATGAAAGTGCTTTTCCACAGTCTGTGCCTAGGGGTACTTGAAGAGGAAACAAACCATAGAGACAAATCTGAGAACTCCTTTATTTTGTCAAGTTTCATAGAGCTACTACAAACCATTATGGATTTAGAGTTCCAAATTCATCTATCTATATAGGAGAGAACAGAGAGAAACCTAAATATAAAAACTGCTACTGTAGACGAACGCTTCAACCTAGAAGAACAAAATTTGGTGAGCCAAGTGGGATTTGTCTACTGATCATTACCACCAAGTATCAACAAGTTTGTGTGAAAAAATATTTGCTGGTATTTCGGAAACTCGTTATTTCTTAGAAGCTTGGCAACCCATCTCAATGAAAGTGCTTTCCACAGTCTGTGCCTAGGGCTACTTGAAGAGGAAACAAACCATAGAGACAAAACTGAGAACTCCTTTATTTTGCCAAGTTTCTAAGAGCTACTACAAACCATGTTGGATTTAGAGTTCCAAATTCATCTATCTATATATGAGAGAACAGAGTGAAACCTAAATATAAAAACTGCTACTGTACACGAACGCTTCAACCTAGAAGAACAAAATTTGGTGAGCCAAGTGGGATTTGTGTACTGATCATTACTACCAAGTATCATCAAGATTGGGTGAAAAAATATTTGCTGGTATTTCGGAAACTCGTGATTTCTTAGAAGCTTGGGAACCCCTCTAAATGAAAGTGCTTTTCCACAGTCTGTGCCTAGGGCTACTTGAAGAGGAAACAAACCATAGAGACAAATCTGAGAACTCCTTTATTTTGTCAAGTTTCAAAGAGCTACTACAAACCATGTTGGATTTAGAGTTCCAAATTCATCTATCTATAT
>NW_027510217.1:0-35495 GCF_048772815.1 Callospermophilus lateralis | reverse complement strand
CCAGTCTCTGCATGGGGTACTTCAAGAGGAAACAAACCATAGAGATAGAACTTAGAACTACTTCATTTTGTCAAGTTTCACGCAGCTAGCACAAACAGTGTTTGACTCAGAGTTTCAAACACATCTATCTATATAGCAGAAAACAGAGTGAAATCTAAAAATTCAAAGTGTTACTGGAAACGAACGCTTGAACCTAGAAGAGTGAAAGTTGGGCAGCCAAGTGGGATTAGTGAACTGATCATTACCACCAAGTATCATCAAGTTTTGGTGAAAAAATGTTTGCTGAGATTTCAGCAAACTAGTAGTTTTTTGGACGCTTGGCAACCCCTTTCAAACGAAAGTGTTTTTCGCCAGTCTCTGCATGGGGTACTTCAAGAGGAAACAAACCATAGAGATAGAACTTAGAACTACTTTATTTTGTCAAGTTTCAAGGAGCTAGCACAAACCGTGTTTGATTTAGAATTCCAAACACATCTATCTATATAGCAGAAAACAGAGTGAAACCTAAAAATTCAAAGTGTTACTGGAAACGAACGCTTGAACCTAGAAGAGTGAAAGTTGGGCAGTCAAGTGGGATTAGTGAACTGATCATTACCACCAAATATCATCAAGTTTTGGTGAAAAAATGTTTGCTGAGATTTCAGCAAACTAGTAGTTTTTTGGACGCTTGGCAACCCCTTTCAAACGAAAGTGTTTTTCGCCAGTCTCTGCATGGGGTACTTCAAGAGGAAACAAACCATAGAGATAGAACTTAGAACTACATCATTTGGTCAAGTTTCAAGGAGCTAGCACAAACCGTGTTTGATTTAGAATTCCAAACACATCTATCTATATAGCAGAAAACAGAGTGAAACCTAAAAATTCAAAGTGTTACTGGAAACGAACGCTTGAACCTAGAAGAGTGAAAGTTGGGCAGCCAAGTGGGATTAGTGAACTGATCATTACCACCAAGTATCATCAAGTTTTGGTGAAAAACTGTTTGCTGAGATTTCAGCAAACTAGTAGTTTTTTGGACGCTTGGCAAACCCTTTCAAACGAAAGTGTTTTTCGCCAGTCTCTGCATGGGGTACTTCAAGAGGAAACAAACCATAGAGATAGAACTTAGAACTACTTCATTTGGTCAAGTTTCAAGGAGCTAGCACAAACCGTGTTTGATTCAGAGTTTCAAACACATCTATCTATATAGCAGAAAACAGAGTGAAACCTAAAAATTCAAAGTGTTACTGGAAACGAACGCTTGAACCTAGAAGAGTGAAAGTTGGGCAGCCAAGTGAGATTAGTGAACTGATCATTACCACCAAGTATCATCAAGATTTGGTGAAAAAATGTTTGCTGAGATTTCAGCAAACTAGTAGTTTTTTGGAAGCTTGGCAACCCCTTTCAAACGAAAGTGTTTTGCGCCAGTCTCTGCATGGGGTACTTCAAGAGGAAACAAACCATAGAGATAGAACTTAGAACTATTTCATTTTGTCAAGTTTCACGCAGCTAGCACAAACCGTGTTTGACTCAGAGTTTCAAACACATCTATCTATATAGCCGAAAACAGAGTGAAACCTAAAAATTCAAAGTGTTACTGGAAACGAACTCTTGAACCTAGAAGAGTGAAATTTGGGCAGCCAAGTGGGATTAGTGAACTGATCATTACCACCAAGTATCATCAAGTTTTGGTGAAAAAATGTTTGCTGAGATTTCAGCAAACTAGTAGTTTTTTGGACGCTTGGCAACCCCTTTCAAACCAAAGTGTTTTTCGCCAGCCTCTGCATGGGGTACTTCAAGAGGAAACAAACCATAGAGATAGAACTTAGAACTACTTCACTTGGTCAAGTTTCAAGGAGCTAGCACAAACCGTGTTTGATTTAGAATTCCAAACACATCTATCTATATAGCAGAAAACAGAGTGAAACCTAAAAATTCAAAATGTTACTGGAAACGAACGCTTGAACCTAGAAGAGTGAAAGTTGGGCAGCCAAGTGGGATTAGTGAACTGATCATTACCACCAAGTATCATCAAGTTTTGGTGAAAAACTGTTTGCTGAGATTTCAGCAAACTAGTAGTTTTTTGGACGCTTGGCAACCCCTTTCAAACGAAAGTGTTTTTCGCCAGTCTCTGCATGGGGTACTTCAAGAGGAAACAAACCATAGAGATAGAACTTAGAACTACTTCATTTGGTCAAGTTTCAAGGAGCTAGCACAAACCGTGTTTGATTTAGAATTCCAAACACATCTATCTATATAGCAGAAAACAGAGTGAAACCTAAAAATTCAAAATGTTACTGGAAACGAACGCTTGAACCTAGAAGAGTGAAAGTTGGGCAGCCAAGTGGGATTAGTGAACTGATCATTACCACCAAGTATCATCAAGTTTTGGTGAAAAACTGTTTGCTGAGATTTCAGCAAACTAGTAGTTTTTGGGACGCTTGGCAACCCCTTTCAAACGAAAGTGTTTTTCGCCAGTCTCTGCATGGGGTACTTCAAGAGGAAACAAACCATAGAGAATAGAACTTAGAACTACTTCATTTGGTCAAGTTTCAAGGAGCTAGCACAAACCGTGTTTGATTCAGAGTTTCAAACACATCTATCTATATAGCAGAAAACAGAGTGAAACCTAAAAATTCAAAGTGTTACTGGAAACGAACGCTTGAACCTAGAAGAGTGAAAGTTGGGCAGCCAAGTGAGATTAGTGAACTGATCATTACCACCAAGTATCATCAAGATTTGGTGAAAAAATGTTTGCTGAGATTTCAGCAAACTAGTAGTTTTTTGGAAGCTTGGCAACCCCTTTCAAACGAAAGTGTTTTGCGCCAGTCTCTGCATGGGGTACTTCAAGAGGAAACAAACCATAGAGATAGAACTTAGAACTATTTCATTTTGTCAAGTTTCACGCAGCTAGCACAAACCGTGTTTGACTCAGAGTTTCAAACACATCTATCTATATAGCAGAAAACAGAGTGAAACCTAAAAATTCAAAGTGTTACTGGAAACGAACGCTTGAACCTAGAAGAGTGAAATTTGGGCAGCCAAGTGGGATTAGTGAACTGATCATTACCACCAAGTATCATCAAGTTTTGGTGAAAAAATGTTTGCTGAGATTTCAGCAAACTAGTAGTTTTTTGGACGCTTGGCAACCCCTTTCAAACGAAAGTGTTTTTCGCCAGTCTCTGCATGGGGTACTTCAAGAGGAAACAAACCATAGAGATAGAACTTAGAACTACTTTATTTTGTCAAGTTTCAAGGAGCTAGCACAAACCGTGTTTGATTTAGAATTCCAAACACATCTATCTATATAGCAGAAAACAGAGTGAAACCTAAAAATTCAAAGTGTTACTGGAAACGAACGCTTGAACCTAGAAGAGTGAAAGTTGGGCAGTCAAGTGGGATTAGTGAACTGATCATTACCACCAAATATCATCAAGTTTTGGTGAAAAAATGTTTGCTGAGATTTCAGCAAACTAGTAGTTTTTTGGACGCTTGGCAACCCCTTTCAAACGAAAGTGTTTTTCGCCAGTCTCTGCATGGGGTACTTCAAGAGGAAACAAACCATAGAGATAGAACTTAGAACTACATCATTTGGTCAAGTTTCAAGGAGCTAGCACAAACCGTGTTTGATTTAGAATTCCAAACACATCTATCTATATAGCAGAAAACAGAGTGAAACCTAAAAATTCAAAGTGTTACTGGAAACGAACGCTTGAACCTAGAAGAGTGAAAGTTGGGCAGCCAAGTGGGATTAGTGAACTGATCATTACCACCAAGTATCATCAAGTTTTGGTGAAAAAATGTTTGCTGAGATTTCAGCAAACTAGTAGTTTTTTGGACGCTTGGCAACCCCTTTCAAACGAAAGTGTTTTTCGCCAGTCTCTGCATGGGGTACTTCAAGAGGAAACAAACCATAGAGATAGAACTTAGAACTACTTCATTTGTTCAAGTTTCAAGGAGCTAGCACAAACCGTGTTTGATTTAGAATTCCAAACACATCTATCTATATAGCAGAAAACAGAGTGAACCCTAAAAATTCAAAATGTTACTGGAAACGAACGCTTGAACCTAGAAGAGTGAAAGTTGGGCAGCCAAGTGGGATTAGTGAACTGATCATTACCACCAAGTATCATCAAGTTTTGGTGAAAAACTGTTTGCTGAGATTTCAGCAAACTAGTAGTTTTTGGACGCTTGGCAACCCCTTTCAAACGAAAGTGTTTTTCGCCAGTCTCTGCATGGGGTACTTCAAGAGGAAACAAACCATAGAGATAGAACTTAGAACTACTTCATTTGGTCAAGTTTCATGGAGCTAGCACAAACCGTGTTTGATTCAGAGTTTCAAACACATCTATCTATATAGCAGAAAACAGAGTGAAACCTAAAAATTCAAAGTGTTACTGGAAACGAACGCTTGAACCTAGAAGAGTGAAAGTTGGGCAGCCAAGTGAGATTAGTGAACTGATCATTACCACCAAGTATCATCAAGATTTGGTGAAAAAATGTTTGCTGAGATTTCAGCAAACTAGTAGTTTTTTGGAAGCTTGGCAACCCCTTTCAAACGAAAGTGTTTTGCGCCAGTCTCTGCATGGGGTACTTCAAGAGGAAACAAACCATAGAGATAGAACTTAGAACTATTTCATTTTGTCAAGTTTCACGCAGCTAGCACAAACCGTGTTTGACTCAGAGTTTCAAACACATCTATCTATATAGCAGAAAACAGAGTGAAACGAAAAATTCAAAGTGTTACTGGAAACGAACGCTTGAACCTAGAAGAGTGAAATTTGGGCAGCCAAGTGGGATTAGTGAACTGATCATTACCACCAAGTATCATCAAGTTTTGGTGAAAAAATGTTTGCTGAGATTTCAGCAAACTAGTAGTTTTTTGGACGCTTGGCAACCCCTTTCAAACGAAAGTGTTTTTCGCCAGTCTCTGCATGGGGTACTTCAAGAGGAAACAAACCATAGAGATAGAACTTAGAACTACTTCATTTGGTCAAGTTTCAAGGAGCTAGCACAAACCGTGTTTGATTTAGAATTCCAAACACATCTATCTATATAGCAGAAAACAGAGTGAAACCTAAAAATTCAAAATGTTACTGGAAATGAACGCTTGAACCTAGAAGAGTGAAAGTTGGGCAGCCAAGTGGGATTAGTGAACTGATCATTACCACCAAGTATCATCAAGTTTTGGTGAAAAACTGTTTGCTGAGATTTCAGCAAACTAGTAGTTTTTTGGACGCTTGGCAACCCCTTTCAAACGAAAGTGTTTTTCGCCAGTCTCTGCATGGGGTACTTCAAGAGGAAACAAAACCATAGAGATAGAACTTAGAACTACTTCATTTGGTCAAGTTTCAAGGAGCTAGCACAAACCGTGTTTGATTTAGAATTCCAAACACATCTATCTATATAGCAGAAAACAGAGTGAAACCTAAAAATTCAAAATGTTACTGGAAACGAACGCTTGAACCTAGAAGAGTGAAAGTTGGGCAGCCAAGTGGGATTAGTGAACTGATCATTACCACCAAGTATCATCAAGTTTGGTGAAAAACTGTTTGCTGAGATTTCAAAAAAACTAGTAGTTTTTGGGACGCTTGGCAACCCCTTTCAAACGAAGTGTTTTTCGCCAGTCTCTGCATGGGGTACTTCAAGAGGAAACAAACCATAGAGATAGAACTTAGAACTACTTCATTTGGTCAAGTTTCAAGGAGCTAGCACAAACCGTGTTTGATTCAGAGTTTCAAACACATCTATCTATATAGCAGAAAACAGAGTGAAACCTAAAAATTCAAAGTGTTACTGGAAACGAACGCTTGAACCTAGAAGAGTGAAAGTTGGGCAGCCAAGTGAGATTAGTGAACTGATCATTACCACCAAGTATCATCAAGATTTGGTGAAAAAATGTTTGCTGAGATTTCAGCAAACTAGTAGTTTTTTGGAAGCTTGGCAACCCCTTTCAAACGAAAGTGTTTTGCGCCAGTCTCTGCATGGGGTACTTCAAGAGGAAACAAACCATAGAGATAGAACTTAGAACTATTTCATTTTGTCAAGTTTCACGCAGCTAGCACAAACCGTGTTTGACTCAGAGTTTCAAACACATCTATCTATATAGCAGAAAACAGAGTGAAACCTAAAAATTCAAAGTGTTACTGGAAACGAACGCTTGAACCTAGAAGAGTGAAATTTGGGCAGCCAAGTGGGATTAGTGAACTGATCATTACCACCAAGTATCATCAAGTTTTGGTGAAAAAATGTTTGCTGAGATTTCAGCAAACTAGTAGTTTTTTGGACGCTTGGCAACCCCTTTCAAACGAAAGTGTTTTTCGCCAGTCTCTGCATGGGGTACTTCAAGAGGAAACAAACCATAGAGATAGAACTTAGAACTACTTCATTTGGTCAAGTTTCAAGGAGCTAGCACAAACCGTGTTTGATTTAGAATTCCAAACACATCTATCTATATAGCAGAAAACAGAGTGAAACCTAAAAATTCAAAGTGTTACTGGAAACGAACGCTTGAACCTAGAAGAGTGAAAGTTGGGCAGCCAAGTGGGATTAGTGAACTGATCATTACCACCAAGTATCATCAAGTTTTGGTGAAAAAATGTTTGCTGAGATTTCAGCAAACTAGTAGTTTTTTGGACGCTTGGCAACCCCTTTCAAACGAAAGTGTTTTTCGCCAGTCTCTGCATGGGGTACTTCAAGAGGAAACAAACCATAGAGATAGAACTTAGAACTACTTCATTTGGTCAAGTTTCAAGGAGCTAGCACAAACCGTGTTTGATTTAGAATTCCAAACACATCTATCTATATAGCAGAAAACAGAGTGAAACCTAAAAATTCAAAATGTTACTGGAAACGAACGCTTGAACCTAGAAGAGTGAAAGTTGGGCAGCCAAGTGGGATTAGTGAACTGATCATTACCACCAAGTATCATCAAGTTTTGGTGAAAAACTGTTTGCTGAGATTTCAGCAAACTAGTAGTTTTTGGGACGCTTGGCAACCCCTTTCAAACGAAAGTGTTTTTCGCCAGTCTCTGCATGGGGTACTTCAAGAGGAAACAAACCATAGAGATAGAACTTAGAACTACTTCATTTGGTCAAGTTTCAAGGAGCTAGCACAAACTGTGTTTGATTCAGAGTTTCAAACACATCTATCTATATAGCAGAAAACAGAGTGAAACCTAAAAATTCAAAGTGTTACTGGAAACGAACGCTTGAACCTAGAAGAGTGAAAGTTGGGCAGCCAAGTGAGATTAGTGAACTGATCATTACCACCAAGTATCATCAAGATTTGGTGAAAAAATGTTTGCTGAGATTTCAGCAAACTAGTAGTTTTTTGGAAGCTTGGCAACCCCTTTCAAACGAAAGTGTTTTGCGCCAGTCTCTGCATGGGGTACTTCAAGAGGAAACAAACCATAGAGATAGAACTTAGAACTATTTCATTTTGTCAAGTTTCACGCAGCTAGCACAAACCGTGTTTGACTCAGAGTTTCAAACACATCTATCTATATAGCAGAAAACAGAGTGAAACCTAAAAATTCAAAGTGTTACTGGAAACGAACGCTTGAACCTAGAAGAGTGAAATTTGGGCAGCCAAGTGGGATTAGTGAACTGATCATTACCACCAAGTATCATCAAGTTTTGGTGAAAAAATGTTTGCTGAGATTTCAGCAAACTAGTAGTTTTTTGGACGCTTGGCAACCCCTTTCAAACGAAAGTGTTTTTCGCCAGTCTCTGCATGGGGTACTTCAAGAGGAAACAAACCATAGAGATAGAACTTAGAACTACTTCATTTGGTCAAGTTTCAAGGAGCTAGCACAAACCGTGTTTGATTTAGAATTCCAAACACATCTATCTATATAGCAGAAAACAGAGTGAAACCTAAAAATTCAAAGTGTTACTGGAAACGAACGCTTGAACCTAGAAGAGTGAAAGTTGGGCAGTCAAGTGGGATTAGTGAACTGATCATTACCACCAAGTATCATCAAGTTTTGGTGAAAAAATGTTTGCTGAGATTTCAGCAAACTAGTAGTTTTTTGGACGCTTGGCAACCCCTTTCAAACGAAAGTGTTTTTCGCCAGTCTCTGCATGGGGTACTTCAAGAGGAAACAAACCATAGAGATAGAACTTAGAACTACTTCATTTGGTCAAGTTTCAAGGAGCTAGCACAAACCGTGTTTGATTTAGAATTCCAAACACATCTATCTATATAGCAGAAAACAGAGTGAAACCTAAAAATTCAAAGTGTTACTGGAAACGAACGCTTGAACCTAGAAGAGTGAAAGTTGGGCAGCCAAGTGGGATTAGTGAACTGATCATTACCACCAAGTATCATCAAGTTTTGGTGAAAAAATGTTTGCTGAGATTTCAGCAAACTAGTAGTTTTTTGGACGCTTGGCAACCCCTTTCAAACGAAAGTGTTTTTCGCCAGTCTCTGCATGGGGTACTTCAAGAGGAAACAAACCATAGAGATAGAACTTAGAACTACTTCATTTGGTCAAGTTTCAAGGAGCTAGCACAAACGGTGTTTGATTTAGAATTCCAAACACATCTATCTATATAGCAGAAAACAGAGTGAAACCTAAAAATTCAAAATGTTACTGGAAACGAATGCTTGAACCTAGAAGAGTGAAAGTTGGGCAGCCAAGTGGGATTAGTGAACTGATCATTACCACCAAGTATCATCAAGTTTTGGTGAAAAACTGTTTGCTGAGATTTCAGCAAACTAGTAGTTTTTTGGACGCTTGGCAACCCCTTTCAAACGAAAGTGTTTTTCGCCAGTCTCTGCATGGGGTACTTCAAGAGGAAACAAACCATAGAGATAGAACTTAGAACTACTTCATTTGGTCAAGTTTCAAGAGGCTAGCACAAACCGTGTTTGATTCAGAGTTTCAAACACATCTATCTATATAGCAGAAAACAGAGTGAAACCTAAAAATTCAAAGTGTTACTGGAAACGAACGCTTGAACCTAGAAGAGTGAAAGTTGGGCAGCCAAGTGAGATTAGTGAACTGATCATTACCACCAAGTATCATCAAGATTTGGTGAAAAAATGTTTGCTGAGATTTCAGCAAACTAGTAGTTTTTTGGAAGCTTGGCAACCCCTTTCAAACGAAAGTGTTTTGCGCCAGTCTCTGCATGGGGTACTTCAAGAGGAAACAAACCATAGAGATAGAACTTAGAACTATTTCATTTTGTCAAGTTTCACGCAGCTAGCACAAACCGTGTTTGACTCAGAGTTTCAAACACATCTATCTATATAGCAGAAAACAGAGTGAAACCTAAAAATTCAAAGTGTTACTGGAAACGAACGCTTGAACCTAGAAGAGTGAAAGTTGGGCAGCCAAGTGGGATTAGTGAACTCATCATTACCACCAAGTATCATCAAGTTTTGGTGAAAAAATGTTTGCTGAGATTTCAGCAAACTAGTAGTTTTTTGGACGCTTGGCAACCCCTTTCAAACGAAAGTGTTTTTCGCCAGTCTCTGCATGGGGTACTTCAAGAGGAAACAAACCATAGAGATAGAACTTAGAACTACTTCATTTGGTCAAGTTTCAAGGAGCTAGCACAAACCGTGTTTGATTTAGAATTCCAAACACATCTATCTATATAGCAGAAAACAGAGTGAAACCTAAAAATTCAAAGTGTTACTGGAAACGAACGCTTGAACCTAGAAGAGTGAAAGTTGGGCAGTCAAGTGGGATTAGTGAACTGATCATTACCACCAAGTATCATCAAGTTTTGGTGAAAAAATGTTTGCTGAGATTTCAGCAAACTAGTAGTTTTTTGGAAGCTTGGCAACCCCTTTCAAACGAAAGTGTTTTTCGCCAGTCTCTGCATGGGGTACTTCAAGAGGAAACAAACCATAGAGATAGAACTTAGAACTACTTCATTTTGTCAAGTTTCACGCAGCTAGCACAAACCGTGTTTGACTCAGAGTTTCAAACACATCTATCTATATAGCAGAAAACAGAGTGAAACCTAAAAATTCAAAGTGATACTGGAAACGAACGCTTGAACCTAGAAGAGTGAAAGTTGGGCAGCCAAGTGAGATTAGTGAACTGATCATTACCACCAAGTATCATCAAGTTTTGGTGAAAAAATGTTTGCTGAGATTTCAGCAAACTAGTAGTTTTTTGGACGCTTGGCAACCCCTTTCAAACGAAAGTGTTTTTCGCCAGTCTCTGCATGGGGTACTTCAAGAGGAAACAAACCATAGAGATAGAACTTAGAACTACTTCATTTGGTCAAGTTTCAAGGAGCTAGCACAAACCGTGTTTGATTGAGAATTCCAAACACATCTATCTATATAGCAGAAAACAGAGTGAAACCTAAAAATTCAAAATGTTACTGGAAACGAACGCTTGAACCTAGAAGAGTGAAAGTTGGGGAGCCAAGTGGGATTAGTGAACTGATCATTACCACCAAGTATCATCAAGTTTTGGTGAAAATCTGTTTGCTGAGATTTCAGCAAACTAGTAGTTTTTGGGACGCTTGGCAACCCCTTTCAAACGAAAGTGTTTTTCGCCAGTCTCTGCATGGGGTACTTCAAGAGGAAACAAACCATAGAGATAGAACTTAGAACTACTTCATTTGGTCAAGTTTCAAGGAGCTAGCACAAACCGTGTTTGATTCAGAGTTTCAAACACATCTATCTATATAGCAGAAAACAGAGTGAAACCTAAAAATTCAAAGTGTTACTGGAAACGAACGCTTGAACCTAGAAGAGTGAAAGTTGGGCAGCCAAGTGAGATTAGTGAACTGATCATTACCACCAAGTATCATCAAGATTTGGTGAAAAAATGTTTGCTGAGATTTCAGCAAACTAGTAGTTTTTTGGAAGCTTGGCAACCCCTTTCAAACGAAAGTGTTTTGCGCCAGTCTCTGCATGGGGTACTTCAAGAGGAAACAAACCATAGAGAGAGAACTTAGAACTATTTCATTTTGTCAAGTTTCACGCAGCTAGCACAAACCGTGTTTGACTCAGAGTTTCAAACACATCTATCTATATAGCAGAAAACAGAGTGAAACCTAAAAATTCAAAGTGTTACTGGAAACGAACGCTTGAACCTAGAAGAGTGAAAGTTGGGCAGCCAAGTGGGATTAGTGAACTGATCATTACCACCAAGTATCATCAAGTTTTGGTGAAAAAATGTTTGCTGAGATTTCAGCAAACTAGTAGTTTTTTGGACGCTTGGCAACCCCTTTCAAACGAAAGTGTTTTTCGCCAGTCTCTGCATGGGGTACTTCAAGAGGAAACAAACCATAGAGATAGAACTTAGAACTACTTCATTTGGTCAAGTTTCAAGGAGCTAGCACAAACCGTGTTTGATTTAGAATTCCAAACACATCTATCTATATAGCAGAAAACAGAGTGAAACCTAAAAATTCAAAGTGTTACTGGAAACGAACGCTTGAACCTAGAAGAGTGAAAGTTGGGCAGCCAAGTGGGATTAGTGAACTGATCATTACCACCAAGTATCATCAAGTTTTGGTGAAAAAATGTTTGCTGAGATTTCAGCAAACTAGTAGTTTTTTGGACGCTTGGCAACCCCTTTCAAACGAAAGTGTTTTTCGCCAGTCTCTGCATGGGGTACTTCAAGAGGAAACAAACCATAGAGATAGAACTTAGAACTACTTCATTTGGTCAAGTTTCAAGGTGCTAGCACAAACCGTGTTTGATTTAGAATTCCAAACACATCTATCTATATAGCAGAAAACAGAGTGAAACCTGAAAATTCAAAGTGTTACTGGAAACGAACGCTTGAACCTAGAGGAGTGAAAGTTGGGCAGCCAAGTGGGATTAGTGAACTGATCATTACCACCAAGTATCATCAAGTTTTGGTGAAAAAATGTTTGCTGAGATTTCAGCAAACTAGTAGTTTTTTGGAAGCTTGGCAACCCCTTTCAAACGAAAGTGTTTTGCGCCAGTCTCTGCATGGGGTACTTCAAGAGGAAACAAACCATAGAGATAGAACTTAGAACTATTTCATTTTGTCAAGTTTCACGCAGCTAGCACAAACCGTGTTTGACTCAGAGTTTCAAACACATCTATCTATATAGCAGAAAACAGAGTGAAACCTAAAAATTCAAAGTGTTACTGGAAACGAACGCTTGAACCTAGAAGAGTGAAAGTTGGGCAGCCAAGTGGGATTAGTGAACTCATCATTACCACCAAGTATCATCAAGTTTTGGTGAAAAAATGTTTGCTGAGATTTCAGCAAACTAGTAGTTTTTTGGACGCTTGGCAACCCCTTTCAAACGAAAGTGTTTTTCGCCAGTCTCTGCATGGGGTACTTCAAGAGGAAACAAACCATAGAGATAGAACTTAGAACTACTTCATTTGGTCAAGTTTCAAGGAGCTAGCACAAACCGTGTTTGATTTAGAATTCCAAACACATCTATCTATATAGCAGAAAACAGAGTGAAACCTAAAAATTCAAAGTGTTACTGGAAACGAACGCTTGAACCTAGAAGAGTGAAAGTTGGGCAGTCAAGTGGGATTAGTGAACTGATCATTACCACCAAGTATCATCAAGTTTTGGTGAAAAAATGTTTGCTGAGATTTCAGCAAACTAGTAGTTTTTTGGAAGCTTGGCAACCCCTTTCAAACGAAAGTGTTTTTCGCCAGTCTCTGCATGGGGTACTTCAAGAGGAAACAAACCATAGAGATAGAACTTAGAACTACTTCATTTTGTCAAGTTTCACGCAGCTAGCACAAACCGTGTTTGACTCAGAGTTTCAAACACATCTATCTATATAGCAGAAAACAGAGTGAAACCTAAAAATTCAAAGTGATACTGGAAACGAACGCTTGAACCTAGAAGAGTGAAAGTTGGGCAGCCAAGTGAGATTAGTGAACTGATCATTACCACCAAGTATCATCAAGTTTTGGTGAAAAAATGTTTGCTGAGATTTCAGCAAACTAGTAGTTTTTTGGACGCTTGGCAACCCCTTTCAAACGAAAGTGTTTTTCGCCAGTCTCTGCATGGGGTACTTCAAGAGGAAACAAACCATAGAGATAGAACTTAGAACTACTTCATTTGGTCAAGTTTCAAGGAGCTAGCACAAACCGTGTTTGATTGAGAATTCCAAACACATCTATCTATATAGCAGAAAACAGAGTGAAACCTAAAAATTCAAAATGTTACTGGAAACGAACGCTTGAACCTAGAAGAGTGAAAGTTGGGGAGCCAAGTGGGATTAGTGAACTGATCATTACCACCAAGTATCATCAAGTTTTGGTGAAAATCTGTTTGCTGAGATTTCAGCAAACTAGTAGTTTTTGGGACGCTTGGCAACCCCTTTCAAACGAAAGTGTTTTTCGCCAGTCTCTGCATGGGGTACTTCAAGAGGAAACAAACCATAGAGATAGAACTTAGAACTACTTCATTTGGTCAAGTTTCAAGGAGCTAGCACAAACCGTGTTTGATTCAGAGTTTCAAACACATCTATCTATATAGCAGAAAACAGAGTGAAACCTAAAAATTCAAAGTGTTACTGGAAACGAACGCTTGAACCTAGAAGAGTGAAAGTTGGGCAGCCAAGTGAGATTAGTGAACTGATCATTACCACCAAGTATCATCAAGATTTGGTGAAAAAATGTTTGCTGAGATTTCAGCAAACTAGTAGTTTTTTGGAAGCTTGGCAACCCCTTTCAAACGAAAGTGTTTTGCGCCAGTCTCTGCATGGGGTACTTCAAGAGGAAACAAACCATAGAGAGAGAACTTAGAACTATTTCATTTTGTCAAGTTTCACGCAGCTAGCACAAACCGTGTTTGACTCAGAGTTTCAAACACATCTATCTATATAGCAGAAAACAGAGTGAAACCTAAAAATTCAAAGTGTTACTGGAAACGAACGCTTGAACCTAGAAGAGTGAAAGTTGGGCAGCCAAGTGGGATTAGTGAACTGATCATTACCACCAAGTATCATCAAGTTTTGGTGAAAAAATGTTTGCTGAGATTTCAGCAAACTAGTAGTTTTTTGGACGCTTGGCAACCCCTTTCAAACGAAAGTGTTTTTCGCCAGTCTCTGCATGGGGTACTTCAAGAGGAAACAAACCATAGAGATAGAACTTAGAACTACTTCATTTGGTCAAGTTTCAAGGAGCTAGCACAAACCGTGTTTGATTTAGAATTCCAAACACATCTATCTATATAGCAGAAAACAGAGTGAAACCTAAAAATTCAAAGTGTTACTGGAAACGAACGCTTGAACCTAGAAGAGTGAAAGTTGGGCAGCCAAGTGGGATTAGTGAACTGATCATTACCACCAAGTATCATCAAGTTTTGGTGAAAAAATGTTTGCTGAGATTTCAGCAAACTAGTAGTTTTTTGGACGCTTGGCAACCCCTTTCAAACGAAAGTGTTTTTCGCCAGTCTCTGCATGGGGTACTTCAAGAGGAAACAAACCATAGAGATAGAACTTAGAACTACTTCATTTGGTCAAGTTTCAAGGTGCTAGCACAAACCGTGTTTGATTTAGAATTCCAAACACATCTATCTATATAGCAGAAAACAGAGTGAAACCTGAAAATTCAAAGTGTTACTGGAAACGAACGCTTGAACCTAGAGGAGTGAAAGTTGGGCAGCCAAGTGGGATTAGTGAACTGATCATTACCACCAAGTATCATCAAGTTTTGGTGAAAAAATGTTTGCTGAGATTTCAGCAAACTAGTAGTTTTTTGGAAGCTTGGCAACCCCTTTCAAACGAAAGTGTTTTTCGCCAGTCTCTGCATGGGGTACTTCAAGAGGAAACAAACCATAGAGATAGAACTTAGAACTACTTCATTTGGTCAAGTTTCAAGGAGCTAGCACAAACCGTGTTTGATTTAGAATTCAAACACATCTATCTATATAGCAGAAAACAGAGTGAAACCTAAAAATTCAAAATGTTACTGGAAACGAACGCTTGAACCTAGAAGAGTGAAAGTTGGGCAGCCAAGTGGGATTAGTGAACTGATCATTACCACCAAGTATCATCAAGTTTTGGTGAAAAAATGTTTGCTGAGATTTCAGCAAACTAGTAGTTTTTTGGACGCTTGGCAACCCCTTTCAAACGAAAGTGTTTTTCGCCAGTCTCTGCATGGGGTACTTCAAGAGGAAACAAACCATAGAGATAGAACTTAGAACTACTTCATTTGGTCAAGTTTCAAGGAGCTAGCACAAACCGTGTTTGATTTAGAATTCCAAACACATCTATCTATATAGGAGAAAACAGAGTGAAACCTAAAAATTCAAAGTGTTACTGGAAACGAACGCTTGAACCTAGAAGAGTGAAAGTTGGGCAGCCAAGTGGGATTAGTGAACTGATCATTACCACCAAGTATCATCAAGTTTTGGTGAAAAAATGTTTGCTGAGATTTCAGCAAACTAGTAGTTTTTTGGAAGCTTGGCAACCCCTTTCAAACGAAAGTGTTTTTCGCCAGTCTCTGCATGGGGTACTTCAAGAGGAAACAAACCATAGAGATAGAACTTAGAACTACTTCATTTTGTCAAGTTTCACGCAGCTAGCACAAACCGTGTTTGACTCAGAGTTTCAAACACATCTATCTATATAGCAGAAAACAGAGTGTAATCTAAAAATTCAAAGTGTTACTGGAAACGAACGCTTGAACCTAGAAGAGTGAAAGTTGGGCAGCCAAGTGGGATTAGTGAACTGATCATTACCACCAAGTATCATCAAGTTTTGGTGAAAAAATGTTTGCTGAGATTTCAGCAAACTAGTAGTTTTTTGGACGCTTGGCAACCCCTTTCAAACGAAAGTGTTTTTCGCCAGTCTCTGCATGGGGTACTTCAAGAGGAAACAAACCATAGAGATAGAACTTAGAACTACTTTATTTTGTCAAGTTTCAAGGAGCTAGCACAAACCGTGTTTGATTTAGAATTCCAAACACATCTATCTATATAGCAGAAAACAGAGTGAAACCTAAAAATTCAAAGTGTTACTGGAAACGAACGCTTGAACCTAGAAGAGTGAAAGTTGGGCAGTCAAGTGGGATTAGTGAACTGATCATTACCACCAAATATCATCAAGTTTTGGTGAAAAAATGTTTGCTGAGATTTCAGCAAACTAGTAGTTTTTTGAACACTTGGCAACCCCTTTCAAACGAAAGTGTTTTTCGCCAGTCTCTGCATGGGGTACTTCAAGAGGAAACAAACCATAGAGATAGAACTTAGAACTACTTCATTTGGTCAAGTTTCAAGGAGCTAGCACAAACCGTGTTTGATTTAGAATTCCAAACACATCTATCTATATAGCAGAAAACAGAGTGAAACCTAAAAATTCAAAGTGTTACTGGAAACGAACGCTTGAACCTAGAAGAGTGAAAGTTGGGCAGCCAAGTGGGATTAGTGAACTGATCATTACCACCAGGTATCATCAAGTTTTGGTGAAAAAATGTTTGCTGAGATTTCAGCAAACTAGTAGTTTTTTGGACGCTTGGCAACCCCTTTCAAACGAAAGTGTTTTTCGCCAGTCTCTGCATGGGGTACTTCAAGAGGAAACAAACCATAGAGATAGAACTTAGAACTACTTCATTTGGTCAAGTTTCAAGGAGCTAGCACAAACCGTGTTTGATTTAGAATTCCAAACACATCTATCTATATAGCAGAAAACAGAGTGAAACCTAAAAATTCAAAATGTTACTGGAAACGAACGCTTGAACCTAGAAGAGTGAAAGTTGGGCAGCCAAGTGGGATTAGTGAACTGATCATTACCACCAAGTATCATCAAGTTTTGGTGAAAAACTGTTTGCTGAGATTTCAGCAAACTAGTAGTTTTTTGGACGCTTGGCAACCCCTTTCAAACGAAAGTGTTTTTCGCCAGTCTCTGCATGGGGTACTTCAAGAGGAAACAAACCATAGAGATAGAACTTAGAACTACTTCATTTGGTCAAGTTTCAAGGAGCTAGCACAAACCGTGTTTGATTCAGAGTTTCAAACACATCTATCTATATAGCAGAAAACAGAGTGAAACCTAAAAATTCAAAGTGTTACTGGAAACGAACGCTTGAACCTAGAAGAGTGAAAGTTGGGCAGCCAAGTGAGATTAGTGAACTGATCATTACCACCAAGTATCATCAAGATTTGGTGAAAAAATGTTTGCTGAGATTTCAGCAAACTAGTAGTTTTTTGGAAGCTTGGCAACCCCTTTCAAACGAAAGTGTTTTGCGCCAGTCTCTGCATGGGGTACGTCAAGAGGAAACAAACCATAGAGATAGAACTCAGAACTATTTCATTTTGTCAAGTTTCACGCAGCTAGCACAAACCGTGTTTGACTCAGAGTTTCAAACACATCTATCTATATAGCAGAAAACAGAGTGAAACCTAAAAATTCAAAGTGTTACTGGAAACGAACGCTTGAACCTAGAAGAGTGAAATTTGGGCAGCCAAGTGGGATTAGTGAACTGATCATTACCACCAAGTATCATCAAGTTTTGGTGAAAAAATGTTTGCTGAGATTTCAGCAAACTAGTAGTTTTTTGGACGCTTGGAAACCCCTTTCAAACGAAAGTGTTTTTCGCCAGTCTCTGCATGGGGTACTTCAAGAGGAAACAAACCATAGAGATAGAACTTAGAACTACTTCATTTGGTCAAGTTTCAAGGAGCTAGCACAAACCGTGTTTGATTTAGAATTCCAAACATATCTATCTATATAGCAGAAAACAGAGTGAAACCTAAAAATTCAAAGTGTTACTGGAAACGAACGCTTGAACCTAGAAGAGTGAAATTTGGGCAGTCAAGTGGGATTAGTGAACTGATCATTACCACCAAGTATCATCAAGTTTTGGTGAAAAAATGTTTGCTGAGATTTCAGCAAACTAGTAGTTTTTTGGAAGCTTGGCAACCCCTTTCAAACGAAAGTGTTTTTCGCCAGTCTCTGCATGGGGTACTTCAAGAGGAAACAAACCATAGAGATAGAACTTAGAACTACTTCATTTGGTCAAGTTTCAAGGAGCTAGCACAAACCGTGTTTGATTCAGAGTTTCAAACACATCTCTCTATATAGCAGAAAACAGAGTGAAATCTAAAAATTCAAAGTGTTACTGGAAACGAACGCTTGAACCTAGAAGAGTGAAAGTTGGGCAGCCAAGTGAGATTAGTGAACTGATCATTACCACCAAGTATCATCAAGATTTGGTGAAAAAATGTTTGCTGAGATTTCAGCAAACTAGTAGTTTTTTGGAAGCTTGGCAACCCCTTTCAAACGAAAGTGTTTTGCGCCAGTCTCTGCATGGGGTACTTCAAGAGGAAACAAACCATAGAGATAGAACTTAGAACTATTTCATTTTGTCAAGTTTCACGCAGCTAGCACAAACCGTGTTTGACTCAGAGTTTCAAACACATCTATCTATATAGCAGAAAACAGAGTGAAACGTAAAAATTCAAAGTGTTACTGGAAACGAACGCTTGAACCTAGAAGAGTGAAATTTGGGCAGCCAAGTGGGATTAGTGAACTGATCATTACCACCAAGTATCATCAAGTTTTGGTGAAAAAATGTTTGCTGAGATTTCAGCAAACTAGTAGTTTTTTGGACGCTTGGCAACCCCTTTCAAACGAAAGTGTTTTTCGCCAGTCTCTGCATGGGGTACTTCAAGAGGAAACAAACCATAGAGATAGAACTTAGAACTACTTCATTTGGTCAAGTTTCAAGGAGCTAGCACAAACCGTGTTTGATTCAGAGTTTCAAACACATCTATCTATATAGCAGAAAACAGAGTGAAACCTAAAAATTCAAAGTGTTACTGGAAACGAACGCTTGAACCTAGAAGAGTGAAAGTTGGGCAGCCAAGTGAGATTAGTGAACTGATCATTACCACCAAGTATCATCAAGATTTGGTGAAAAAATGTTTGCTGAGATTTCAGCAAACTAGTAGTTTTTTGGAAGCTTGGCAACCCCTTTCAAACGAAAGTGTTTTGCGCCAGTCTCTGCATGGGGTACTTCAAGAGGAAACAAACCATAGAGATAGAACTTAGAACTATTTCATTTTGTCAAGTTTCACGCAGCTAGCACAAACCGTGTTTGACTCAGAGTTTCAAACACATCTATCTATATAGCAGAAAACAGAGTGAAACCTAAAAATTCAAAGTGTTACTGGAAACGAACGCTTGAACCTAGAAGAGTGAAATTTGGGCAGCCAAGTGGGATTAGTGAACTGATCATTACCACCAAGTATCATCAAGTTTTGGTGAAAAAATGTTTGCTGAGATTTCAGCAAACTAGTAGTTTTTTGGACGCTTGGCAACCCCTTTCAAACGAAAGTGTTTTTCGCCAGTCTCTGCATGGGGTACTTCAAGAGGAAACAAACCATAGAGATAGAACTTAGAACTACTTCATTTGGTCAAGTTTCAAGGAGCTAGCACAAACCGTGTTTGATTTAGAATTCCAAACACATCTATCTATATAGCAGAAAACAGAGTGAAACCTAAAAATTCAAAGTGTTACTGGAAACGAACGCTTGAACCTAGAAGAGTGAAAGTTGGGCAGTCAAGTGGGATTAGTGAACTGATCATTGCCACCAAGTATCATCAAGTTTTGGTGAAAAAATGTTTGCTGAGATTTCAGCAAACTAGTAGTTTTTTGGAAGCTTGGCAACCCCTTTCAAACGAAAGTGTTTTTCGCCAGTCTCTGCATGGGGTACTTCAAGAGGAAACAAACCATAGAGATAGAACTTAGAACTACTTCATTTGGTCAAGTTTCAAGGAGCTAGCACAAACCGTGTTTGATTTAGAATTCCAAACACATCTATCTATATAGCAGAAAACAGAGTGAAACCTAAAAATTCAAAATGTTACTGGAAACGAACGCTTGAACCTAGAAGAGTGAAAGTTGGGCAGCCAAGTGGGATTAGTGAACTGATCATTACCACCAAGTATCATCAAGTTTTGGTGAAAAAATGTTTGCTGAGATTTCAGCAAACTAGTAGTTTTTTGGACGCTTGGCAACCCCTTTCAAACGAAAGTGTTTTTCGCCAGTCTCTGCATGGGGTACTTCAAGAGGAAACAAACCATAGAGATAGAACTTAGAACTACTTCATTTGGTCAAGTTTCAAGGAGCTAGCACAAACCGTGTTTGATTTAGAATTCCAAACACATCTATCTATATAGCAGAAAACAGAGTGAAACCTAAAAATTCAAAGTGTTACTGGAAACGAACGCTTGAACCTAGAAGAGTGAAAGTTGGGCACCCAAGTGGGATTAGTGAACTGATCATTACCACCAAGTATCATCAAGTTTTGGTGAAAAAATGTTTGCTGAGATTTCAGCAAACTAGTAGTTTTTTGGACGCTTGGCAACCCCTTTCAAACGAAAGTGTTTTTCGCCAGTCTCTGCATGGGGTACTTCAAGAGGAAACAAACCATAGAGATAGAACTTAGAACTACTTCATTTGGTCAAGTTTCAAGGAGCTAGCACAAACCGTGTTTGATTCAGAGTTTCAAACACATCTATCTATATAGCAGAAAACAGAGTGAAATCTAAAAATTCAAAGTGTTACTGGAAACGAACGCTTGAACCTAGAAGAGTGAAAGTTGGGCAGCCAAGTGAGATTAGTGAACTGATCATTACCACCAAGTATCATCAAGATTTGGTGAAAAAATGTTTGCTGAGATTTCAGCAAACTAGTAGTTTTTTGGAAGCTTGGCAACCCCTTTCAAACGAAAGTGTTTTGCGCCAGTCTCTGCATGGGGTACTTCAAGAGGAAACAAACCATAGAGATAGAACTTAGAACTATTTCATTTTGTCAAGTTTCACGCAGCTAGCACAAACCGTGTTTAACTCAGAGTTTCAAACACATCTATCTATATAGCAGAAAACAGAGTGAAACCTAAAAATTCAAAGTGTTACTGGAAACGAACGCTTGAACCTAGAAGAGTGAAAGTTGGGCAGCCAAGTGGGATTAGTGAACTGATCATTACCACCAAGTATCATCAAGTTTTGCTGAAAAAATGTTTGCTGAGATTTCAGCAAACTTGTAGTTTTTTGGACGCTTGGCAACCCCTTTCAAACGAAAGTGTTTTTCGCCAGTCTCTGCATGGGGTACTTCAAGAGGAAACAAACCATAGAGATAGAACTTAGAACTACTTCATTTGGTCAAGTTTCAAGGAGCTAGCACAAACCGTGTTTGATTTAGAATTCCAAACACATCTATCTATATAGCAGAAAACAGAGTGAAACCTAAAAATTCAAAATGTTACTGGAAACGAACGCTTGAACCTAGAAGAGTGAAAGTTGGGCAGCCAAGTGGGATTAGTGAACTGATCATTGCCACCAAGTATCATCAAGTTTTGGTGAAAAAATGTTTGCTGAGATTTCAGCAAACTAGTAGTTTTTTGGACGCTTGGCAACCCCTTTCAAACGAAAGTGTTTTTCGCCAGTCTCTGCATGGGGTACTTCAAGAGGAAACAAACCATAGAGATAGAACTTAGAACTACTTCATTTGGTCAAGTTTCAAGGAGCTAGCACAAACCGTGTTTGATTCAGAGTTTCAAACACATCTATCTATATAGCAGAAAACAGAGTGAAACCTAAAAATTCAAAGTGTTACTGGAAACGAACGCTTGAACCTAGAAGAGTGAAAGTTGGGCAGCCAAGTGAGATTAGTGAACTGATCATTACCACCAAGTATCATCAAGATTTGGTGAAAAAATGTTTGCTGAGATTTCAGCAAACTAGTAGTTTTTTGGAAGCTTGGCAACCCCTTTCAAACGAAAGTGTTTTGCGCCAGTCTCTGCATGGGGTACTTCAAGAGGAAACAAACCATAGAGATAGAACTTAGAACTATTTCATTTTGTCAAGTTTCACGCAGCTAGCACAAACCGTGTTTGACTCAGAGTTTCAAACACATCTATCTATATAGCAGAAAACAGAGTGAAACCTAAAAATTCAAAGTGTTACTGGAAACGAACGCTTGAACCTAGAAGAGTGAAATTTGGGCAGCCAAGTGGGATTAGTGAACTGATCATTACCACCAAGTATCATCAAGTTTTGGTGAAAAAATGTTTGCTGAGATTTCAGCAAACTAGTAGTTTTTTGGACGCTTGGCAACCCCTTTCAAACGAAAGTGTTTTTCGCCAGTCTCTGCATGGGGTACTTCAAGAGGAAACAAACCATAGAGATAGAACTTAGAACTACTTCATTTGGTCAAGTTTCAAGGAGCTAGCACAAACCGTGTTTGATTTAGAATTCCAAACACATCTATCTATATAGCAGAAAACAGAGTGAAACCTAAAAATTCAAAGTGTTACTGGAAACGAACGCTTGAACCTAGAAGAGTGAAAGTTGGGCAGTCAAGTGGGATTAGTGAACTGATCATTACCACCAAGTATCATCAAGTTTTGGTGAAAAAATGTTTGCTGAGATTTCAGCAAACTAGTAGTTTTTTGGAAGCTTGGCAACCCCTTTCAAACGAAAGTGTTTTTCGCCAGTCTCTGCATGGGGTACTTCAAGAGGAAACAAACCATAGAGATAGAACTTAGAACTACTTCATTTGGTCAAGTTTCAAGGAGCTAGCACAAACCGTGTTTGATTTAGAATTCCAAACACATCTATCTATATAGCAGAAAACAGAGTGAAACCTAAAAATTCAAAATGTTACTGGAAACGAACGCTTGAACCTAGAAGAGTGAAAGTTGGGCAGCCAAGTGGGATTAGTGAACTGATCATTACCACCAAGTATCATCAAGTTTTGGTGAAAAACTGTTTGCTGAGATTTCAGCAAACTAGTAGTTTTTTGGACGCTTGGCAACCCCTTTCAAACGAAAGTGTTTTTCGCCAGTCTCTGCATGGGGTACTTCAAGAGGAAACAAACCATAGAGATAGAACTTAGAACTACTTCATTTGGTCAAGTTTCAAGGAGCTAGCACAAACCGTGTTTGATTCAGAGTTTCAAACACATCTATCTATATAGCAGAAAACAGAGTGAAACCTAAAAATTCAAAGTGTTACTGGAAACGAACGCTTGAACCTAGAAGAGTGAAAGTTGGGCAGCCAAGTGAGATTAGTGAACTGATCATTACCACCAAGTATCATCAAGATTTGGTGAAAAAATGTTTGCTGAGATTTCAGCAAACTAGTAGTTTTTTGGAAGCTTGGCAACCCCTTTCAAACGAAAGTGTTTTGCGCCAGTCTCTGCATGGGGTACTTCAAGAGGAAACAAACCATAGAGTTAGAACTTAGAACTATTTCATTTTGTCAAGTTTCACGCAGCTAGCACAAACCGTGTTTGACTCAGAGTTTCAAACACATCTATCTATATAGCAGAAAAAAGAGTGAAACCTAAAAATTCAAAGTGTTACTGGAAACGAACGCTTGAACCTAGAAGAGTGAAATTTGGGCAGCCAAGTGGGATTAGTGAACTGATCATTACCACCAAGTATCATCAAGTTTTGGTGAAAAAATGTTTGCTGAGATTTCAGCAAACTAGTAGTTTTTTGGACGCTTGGCAACCCCTTTCAAACGAAAGTGTTTTTCGCCAGTCTCTGCATGGGGTACTTCAAGAGGAAACAAACCATAGAGATAGAACTTAGAACTACTTCATTTGGTCAAGTTTCAAGGAGCTAGCACAAACCGTGTTTGATTTAGAATTCCAAACACATCTATCTATATAGCAGAAAACAGAGTGAAACCTAAAAATTCAAAGTGTTACTGGAAACGAACGCTTGAACCTAGAAGAGTGAAAGTTGGGCAGTCAAGTGGGATTAGTGAACTGATCATTACCACCAAGTATCATCAAGTTTTGGTGAAAAAATGTTTGCTGAGATTTCAGCAAACTAGTAGTTTTTTGGAAGCTTGGCAACCCCTTTCAAACGAAAGTGTTTTTCGCCAGTCTCTGCATGGGGTACCTCAAGAGGAAACAAACCATAGAGATAGAACTTAGAACTACTTCATTTGGTCAAGTTTCAAGGAGCTAGCACAAACCGTGTTTGATTTAGAATTCCAAACACATCTATCTATATAGCAGAAAACAGAGTGAAACCTAAAAATTCAAAATGTTACTGGAAACGAACGCTTGAACCTAGAAGAGTGAAAGTTGGGCAGCCAAGTGGGATTAGTGAACTGATCATTACCACCAAGTATCATCAAGTTTTGGTGAAAAAATGTTTGCTGAGATTTCAGCAAACTAGTAGTTTTTTGGACGCTTGGCAACCCCTTTCAAACGAAAGTGTTTTTCGCCAGTCTCTGCATGGGGTACTTCAAGAGGAAAAAAACCATAGAGATAGAACTTAGAACTACTTCATTTGGTCAAGTTTCAAGGAGCTAGCACAAACCGTGTTTGATTTAGAATTCCAAACACATCTATCTATATAGCAGAAAACAGAGTGAAACCTAAAAATTCAAAGTGTTACTGGAAACGAACGCTTGAACCTAGAAGAGTGAAAGTTGGGCAGCCAAGTGGGATTAGTGAACTGATCATTACCACCAAGTATCATCAAGTTTTGGTGAAAAAATGTTTGCTGAGATTTCAGCAAACTAGTAGTTTTTTGGACGCTTGGCAACCCCTTTCAAACGAAAGTGTTTTTCGCCAGTCTCTGCATGGGGTACTTCAAGAGGAAACAAACCATAGAGATAGAACTTAGAACTACTTCATTTGGTCAAGTTTCAAGGAGCTAGCACAAACCGTGTTTGATTCAGAGTTTCAAACACATCTATCTATATAGCAGAAAACAGAGTGAAATCTAAAAATTCAAAGTGTTACTGGAAACGAACGCTTGAACCTAGAAGAGTGAAAGTTGGGCAGCCAAGTGAGATTAGTGAACTGATCATTACCACCAAGTATCATCAAGATTTGGTGAAAAAATGTTTGCTGAGATTTCAGCAAACTAGTAGTTTTTTGGAAGCTTGGCAACCCCTTTCAAACGAAAGTGTTTTGCGCCAGTCTCTGCATGGGGTACTTCAAGAGGAAACAAACCATAGAGATAGAACTTAGAACTATTTCATTTTGTCAAGTTTCACGCAGCTAGCACAAACCGTGTTTGACTCAGAGTTTCAAACACATCTATCTATATAGCAGAAAACAGAGTGAAACGTAAAAATTCAAAGTGTTACTGGAAACGAACGCTTGAACCTAGAAGAGTGAAATTTGGGCAGCCAAGTGGGATTAGTGAACTGATCATTACCACCAAGTATCATCAAGTTTTGGTGAAAAAATATTTGCTGAGATTTCAGCAAACTAGTAGTTTTTTGGACGCTTGGCAACCCCTTTCAAACGAAAGTGTTTTTCGCCAGTCTCTGCATGGGGTACTTCAAGAGGAAACAAACCATAGAGATAGAACGTAGAACTACTTCATTTGGTCAAGTTTCAAGGAGCTAGCACAAACCGTGTTTGATTTAGAATTCCAAACACATCTATCTATATAGCAGAAAACAGAGTGAAACCTAAAAATTCAAAATGTTACTGGAAACGAACGCTTGAACCTAGAAGAGTGAAAGTTGGGCAGCCAAGTGGGATTAGTGAACGGATCATTACCACCAAGTATCATCAAGTTTTGGTGAAAAACTGTTTGCTGAGATTTCAGCAAACTAGTAGTTTTTTGGACGCTTGGCAACCCCTTTCAAACGAAAGTGTTTTTCGCCAGTCTCTGCATGGGGTACTTCAAGAGGAAACAAACCATAGAGATAGAACTTAGAACTACTTCATTTGGTCAAGTTTCAAGGAGCTAGCACAAACCGTGTTTGATTCAGAGTTTCAAACACATCTATCTATATAGCAGAAAACAGAGTGAAACCTAAAAATTCAAAGTGTTACTGGAAACGAACGCTTGAACCTAGAAGAGTGAAAGTTGGGCAGCCAAGTGGGATTAGTGAACTGATCATTACCACCAAGTATCATCAAGTTTTGGTGAAAAAATGTTTGCTGAGATTTCAGCAAACTAGTAGTTTTTTGGACGCTTGGCAACCCCTTTCAAACGAAAGTGTTTTTCGCCAGTCTCTGCATGGGGTACTTCAAGAGGAAACAAACCATAGAGATAGAACTTAGAACTACTTCATTTGGTCAAGTTTCAAGGAGCTAGCACAAACCGTGTTTGATTCAGAGTTTCAAACACATCTATCTATATAGCAGAAAACAGAGTGAAACCTAAAAATTCAAAATGTTACTGGAAACGAACGCTTGAACCTAGAAGAGTGAAAGTTGGGCAGCCAAGTGGGATTAGTGAACGGATCATTACCACCAAGTATCATCAAGTTTTGGTGAAAAAATGTTTGCTGAGATTTCAGCAAACTAGTAGTTTTTTGGACGCTTGGCAACCCCTTTCAAACGAAAGTGTTTTTCGCCAGTCTCTGCATGGGGTACTTCAAGAGGAAACAAACCATAGAGATAGAACTTAGAACTACTTCATTTGGTCAAGTTTCAAGGAGCTAGCACAAACCGTGTTTGATTTAGAATTCCAAACACATCTATCTATATAGCAGAAAACAGAGTGAAACCTAAAAATTCAAAGTGTTACTGGAAACGAACGCTTGAACCTAGAAGAGTGAAAGTTGGGCAGCCAAGTGGGATTAGTGAACTGATCATTACCACCAAGTATCATCAAGATTTGGTGAAAAACTGTTTGCTGAGATTTCAGCAAACTAGTAGTTTTTTGGACGCTTGGCAACCCCTTTCAAACGAAAGTGTTTTTCGCCAGTCTCTGCATGGGGTACTTCAAGAGGAAACAAACCATAGAGATAGAACTTAGAACTACTTCATTTGGTCAAGTTTCAAGGAGCTAGCACAAACCGTGTTTGATTCAGAGTTTCAAACACATCTATCTATATAGCAGAAAACAGAGTGAAACCTAAAAATTCAAAGTGTTACTGGAAATGAATGCTTGAACCTAGAAGAGTGAAAGTTGGGCAGCCAAGTGAGATTAGTGAACTGATCATTACCACCAAGTATCATCAAGATTTGGTGAAAAAATGTTTGCTGAGATTTCAGCAAACTAGTAGTTTTTTGGAAGCTTGGCAACCCCTTTCAAACGAAAGTGTTTTGCGCCAGTCTCTGCATGGGGTACTTCAAGAGGAAACAAACCATAGAGATAGAACTTAGAACTATTTCATTTTGTCAAGTTTCACGCAGCTAGCACAAACCGTGTTTGACTCAGAGTTTCAAACACATCTATCTATATAGCAGAAAACAGAGTGAAACGTAAAAATTCAAAGTGTTACTGGAAACGAACGCTTGAACCTAGAAGAGTGAAATTTGGTCAGCCAAGTGGGATTAGTGAACTGATCATTACCACCAAGTATCATCAAGTTTTGGTGAAAAAATGTTTGCTGAGATTTCAGCAAACTAGTAGTTTTTTGGACGCTTGGCATCCCCTTTCAAACGAAAGTGTTTTTCGCCAGTCTCTGCATGGGGTACTTCAAGAGGAAACAAACCATAGAGATAGAACTTAGAACTACTTCATTTGGTCAAGTTTCAAGGAGCTAGCACAAACCGTGTTTGATTTAGAATTCCAAACACATCTATCTATATAGCAGAAAACAGAGTGAAACCTAAAAATTCAAAATGTTACTGGAAACGAACGCTTGAACCTAGAAGAGTGAAAGTTGGGCAGCCAAGTGGGATTAGTGAACTGATCATTACCACCAAGTATCATCAAGTTTTGGTGAAAAAATGTTTGCTGAGATTTCAGCAAACTAGTAGTTTTTTGGACGCTTGGCAACCCCTTTCAAACGAAAGTGTTTTTCGCCAGTCTCTGCATGGGGTACTTCAAGAGGAAACAAACCATAGAGATAGAACTTAGAACTACTTCATTTGGTCAAGTTTCAAGGAGCTAGCACAAACCGTGTTTGATTTAGAATTCCAAACACATCTATCTATATAGCAGAAAACAGAGTGAAACCTAAAAATTCAAAATGTTACTGGAAACGAACGCTTGAACCTAGAAGAGTGAAAGTTGGGCAGCCAAGTGGGATTAGTGAACGGATCATTACCACCAAGTATCATCAAGTTTTGGTGAAAAAATGTTTGCTGAGATTTCAGCAAACTAGTAGTTTTTTGGACGCTTGGCAACCCCTTTCAAACGAAAGTGTTTTTCGCCAGTCTCTGCATGGGGTACTTCAAGAGGAAACAAACCATAGAGATAGAACTTAGAACTACTTCATTTGGTCAAGTTTCAAGGAGCTAGCACAAACCGTGTTTGATTCAGAGTTTCAAACACATCTATCTATATAGCAGAAAACAGAGTGAAACCTAAAAATTCAAAGTGTTACTGGAAACGAACGCTTGAACCTAGAAGAGTGAAAGTTGGGCAGCCAAGTGGGATTAGTGAACTGATCATTACCACCAAGTATCATCAAGGTTTGGTGAAAAAATGTTTGCTGAGATTTCAGCAAACTAGTAGTTTTTTGGACGCTTGGCAACCCCTTTCAAACGAAAGTGTTTTTCGCCAGTCTCTGCATGGGGTACTTCAAGAGGAAACAAACCATAGAGATAGAACTTAGAACTACTTCATTTGGTCAAGTTTCAAGGAGCTAGCACAAACCGTGTTTGATTCAGAGTTTCAAACACATCTATCTATATAGCAGAAAACAGAGTGAAATCTAAAAGTTCAAAGTGTTACTGGAAACGAACGCTTGAACCTAGAAGAGTGAAAGTTGGGCAGCCAAGTGAGATTAGTGAACTGATCATTACCACCAAGTATCATCAAGATTTGGTGAAAAAATGTTTGCTGAGATTTCAGCAAACTAGTAGTTTTTTGGAAGCTTGGCAACCCCTTTCAAACGAAAGTGTTTTGCGCCAGTCTCTGCATGGGGTACTTCAAGAGGAAACAAACCATAGAGATAGAACTTAGAACTATTTCATTTTGTCAAGTTTCACGCAGCTAGCACAAACCGTGTTTGACTCAGAGTTTCAAACACATCTATCTATATAGCAGAAAACAGAGTGAAACGTAAAAATTCAAAGTGTTACTGGAAACGAACGCTTGAACCTAGAAGAGTGAAATTTGGGCAGCCAAGTGGGATTAGTGAACTGATCATTACCACCAAGTATCATCAAGTTTTGGTGAAAAAATGTTTGCTGAGATTTCAGCAAACTAGTAGTTTTTTGGACGCTTGGCAACCCCTTTCAAACGAAAGTGTTTTTCGCCAGTCTCTGCATGGGGTACTTCAAGAGGAAACAAACCATAGAGATAGAACTTAGAACTACTTCATTTGGTCAAGTTTCAAGGAGCTAGCACAAACCGTGTTTGATTTAGAATTCCAAACACATCTATCTATATAGCAGAAAACAGAGTGAAACCTAAAAATTCAAAATGTTACTGGAAACGAACGCTTGAACCTAGAAGAGTGAAAGTTGGGCAGCCAAGTGGGATTAGTGAACGGATCATTACCACCAAGTATCATCAAGTTTTGGTGAAAAAATGTTTGCTGAGATTTCAGCAAACTAGTAGTTTTTTGGATGCTTGGCAACCCCTTTCAAACGAAAGTGTTGTTCGCCAGTCTCTGCATGGGGTACTTCAAGAGGAAACAAACCATAGAGATAGAACTTAGAACTACTTCATTTGGTCAAGTTTCAAGGAGCTAGCACAAACCGTGTTTGATTTAGAATTCCAAACACATCTATCTATATAGCAGAAAACAGAGTGAAACCTAAAAATTCAAAATGTTACTGGAAACGAACGCTTGAACCTAGAAGAGTGAAAGTTGGGCAGCCAAGTGGGATTAGTGAACTGATCATTACCACCAAGTATCATCAAGTTTTGGTGAAAAACTGTTTGCTGAGATTTCAGCAAACTAGTAGTTTTTTGGACGCTTGGCAACCCTTTCAAACGAAAGTGTTTTTCGCCAGTCTCTGCATGGGGTACTTCAAGAGGAAACAAACCATAGAGATAGAACTTAGAACTACTTCATTTGGTCAAGTTTCAAGGAGCTAGCACAAACCGTGTTTGATTCAGAGTTTCAAACACATCTATCTATATAGCAGAAAACAGAGTGAAACCTAAAAATTCAAAGTGTTACTGGAAACGAACGCTTGAACCTAGAAGAGTGAAAGTTGGGCAGCCAAGTGAGATTAGTGAACTGATCATTACCACCAAGTATCATCAAGATTTGGTGAAAAAATGTTTGCTGAGATTTCAGCAAACTAGTAGTTTTTTGGAAGCTTGGCAACCCCTTTCAAACGAAAGTGTTTTGCGCCAGTCTCTGCATGGGGTACTTCAAGAGGAAACAAACCATAGAGATAGAACTTAGAACTATTTCATTTTGTCAAGTTTCACGCAGCTAGCACAAACCGTGTTTGACTCAGAGTTTCAAACACATCTATCTATATAGCAGAAAACAGAGTGAAACCTAAAAATTCAAAGTGTTACTGGAAACGAACGCTTGAACCTAGAAGAGTGAAATTTGGGCAGCCAAGTGGGATTAGTGAACTGATCATTACCACCAAGTATCATCAAGTTTTGGTGAAAATTTGTTTGCTGTGATTTCAGCAAACTAGTAGTTTTTTGGACGCTTGGCAACCCCTTTCAAACGAAAGTGTTTTTCGCCAGTCTCTGCATGGGGTACTTCAAGAGGAAACAAACCATAGAGATAGAACTTAGAACTACTTCATTTGGTCAAGTTTCAAGGAGCTAGCACAAACCGTGTTTGATTTAGAATTCCAAACACATCTATCTATATAGGAGAAAACAGAGTGAAACCTAAAAATTCAAAGTGTTACTGGAAACGAACGCTTGAACCTAGAAGAGTGAAAGTTGGGCAGTCAAGTGGGATTAGTGAACTGATCATTACCACCAAGTATCATCAAGTTTTGGTGAAAAAATGTTTGCTGAGATTTCAGCAAACTAGTAGTTTTTTGGAAGCTTGGCAACCCCTTTCAAACGAAAGTGTTTTTCACCAGTCTCTGCATGGGGTACTTCAAGAGGAAACAAACCATAGAGATAGAACTTAGAACTACTTCATTTGGTCAAGTTTCAAGGAGCTAGCACAAACCGTGTTTGATTTAGAATTCCAAACACATCTATCTATATAGCAGAAAACAGAGTGAAACCTAAAAATTCAAAGTGTTACTGGAAACGAACGCTTGAACCTAGAAGAGTGAAAGTTGGGCAGCCAAGTGGGATTAGTGAACTGATCATTACCACCAACTATCATCAAGTTTTGGTGAAAAAATGTTTGCTGAGATTTCAGCAAACTAGTAGTTTTTTGGACGCTTGGCAACCCCTTTCAAACGAAAGTGTTTTTCGCCAGTCTCTGCATGGGGTACTTCAAGAGGAAACAAACCATAGAGATAGAACTTAGAACTACTTCATTTGGTCAAGTTTCAAGGAGCTAGCACAAACCGTGTTTGATTCAGAGTTTCAAACACATCTATCTATATAGCAGAAAACAGAGAGAAACCTAAAAATTCAAAGTGTTACTGGAAATGAACGCTTGAACCTAGAAGAGTGAAAGTTGGGCAGCCAAGTGAGATTAGTGAACTGATCATTACCACCAAGTATCATCAAGATTTGGTGAAAAAATGTTTGCTGAGATTTCAGCAAACTAGTAGTTTTTTGGAAGCTTGGCAACCCCTTTCAAACGAAAGTGTTTTGCGCCAGTCTCTGCATGGGGTACTTCAAGAGGAAACAAACCATAGAGATAGAACTTAGAACTATTTCATTTTGTCAAGTTTCACGCAGCTAGCACAAACCGTGTTTGACTCAGAGTTTCAAACACATCTATCTATATAGCAGAAAACAGAGTGAAACCTAAAAATTCAAAGTGTTACTGGAAACGAACGCTTGAACCTAGAAGAGTGAAAGTTGGGCAGCCAAGTGAGATTAGTGAACTGATCTTTACCACCAAGTATCATCAAGTTTTGGTGAAAAAATGTTTGCTGAGATTTCAGCAAACTAGAAGTTTTTTGGACGCTTGGCAACCCCTTTCAAACGAAAGTGTTTTTCGCCAGTCTCTGCATGGGGTACTTCAAGAGGAAACAAACCATAGACATAGAACTTAGAACTACTTCATTTGGTCAAGTTTCAAGGAGCTAGCACAAACCGTGTTTGATTTAGAATTCCAAACACATCTATCTATATAGCAGAAAACAGAGTGAAACCTAAAAATTCAAAATGTTACTGGAAACGAACGCTTGAACCTAGAAGAGTGAAAGTTGGGCAGCCAAGTGGGATTAGTGAACTGATCATTACCACCAAGTATCATCAAGTTTTGGTGAAAAACTGTTTGCTGAGATTTCAGCAAACTAGTAGTTTTTTGGACGCTTGGCAACCCCTTTCAAACGAAAGTGTTTTTCGCCAGTCTCTGCATGGGGTACTTCAAGAGGAAACAAACCATAGAGATAGAACTTAGAACTACTTCATTTGGTCAAGTTTCAAGGAGCTAGCACAAACCGTGTTTGATTCAGAGTTTCAAACACATCTATCTATATAGCAGAAAACAGAGTGAAACCTAAAAATTCAAAGTGTTACTGGAAACGAACGCTTGAACCTAGAAGAGTGAAAGTTGGGCAGCCAAGTGAGATTAGTGAACTGATCATTACCACCAAGTATCATCAAGATTTGGTGAAAAAATGTTTGCTGTGATTTCAGCAAACTAGTAGTTTTTTGGAAGCTTGGCAACCCCTTTCAAACGAAAGTGTTTTGCGCCAGTCTCTGCATGGGGTACTTCAAGAGGAAACAAACCATAGAGATAGAACTTAGAACTATTTCATTTTGTCAAGTTTCACGCAGCTAGCACAAACCGTGTTTGACTCAGAGTTTCAAACACATCTATCTATATAGCAGAAAACAGAGTGAAACCTAAAAATTCAAAGTGTTACTGGAAACGAACGCTTGAACCTAGAAGAGTGAAATTTGGGCAGCCAAGTGGGATTAGTGAACTGATCATTACCACCAAGTATCATCAAGTTTGGTGAAAAAATGTTTGCTGAGATTTCAGCAAACTAGTAGTTTTTTGGACGCTTGGCAACCCCTTTCAAACGAAAGTGTTTTTCGCCAGTCTCTGCATGGGGTACTTCAAGAGGAAACAAACCATAGAGATAGAACTTAGAACTACTTCATTTGGTCAAGTTTCAAGGAGCTAGCACAAACCGTGTTTGATTTAGAATTCCAAACACATCTATCTATATAGCAGAAAACAGAGTGAAACCTAAAAATTCAAAGTGTTTCTGGAAACGAACGCTTGAACCTAGAAGAGTGAAAGTTGGGCAGTCAAGTGGGATTAGTGAACTGATCATTACCACCAAGTATCATCAAGTTTTGGTGAAAAAATGTTTGCTGAGATTTCAGCAAACTAGTAGTTTTTTGGAAGCTTGGCAACCCCTTTCAAACGAAAGTGTTTTTCGCCAGTCTCTGCATGGGGTACTTCAAGAGGAAACAAACCATAGAGATAGAACTTAGAACTACTTCATTTGGTCAAGTTTCAAGGAGCTAGCACAAACCGTGTTTGATTTAGAATTCCAAACACATCTATCTATATAGCAGAAAACAGAGTGAAACCTAAAAATTCAAATGTTACTGGAAACGAACGCTTGAACCTAGAAGAGTGAAAGTTGGGCAGCCAAGTGGGATTAGTGAACTGATCATTACCACCAAGTATCATCAAGTTTTGGTGAAAAACTGTTTGCTGAGATTTCAGCAAACTAGTAGTTTTTTGGACGCTTGGCAACCCCTTTCAAACGAAAGTGTTTTTCGCCAGTCTCTGCATGGGGTACTTCAAGAGGAAACAAACCATAGAGATAGAACTTAGAACTACTTCATTTGGTCAAGTTTCAAGGAGCTAGCACAAACCGTGTTTGATTCAGAGTTTCAAACACATCTATCTATATAGCAGAAAACAGAGTGAAACCTAAAAATTCAAAGTGTTACTGGAAACGAACGCTTGAACCTAGAAGAGTGAAAGTTGGGCAGCCAAGTGAGATTAGTGAACTGATCATTACCACCAAGTATCATCAAGATTTGGTGAAAAAATGTTTGCTGAGATTTCAGCAAACTAGTAGTTTTTTGGAAGCTTGGCAACCCCTTTCAAACGAAAGTGTTTTGCGCCAGTCTCTGCATGGGGTACTTCAAGAGGAAACAAACCATAGAGATAGAACTTAGAACTATTTCATTTTGTCAAGTTTCACGCAGCTAGCACAAACCGTGTTTGACTCAGAGTTTCAAACACATCTATCTATATAGCAGAAAACAGAGTGAAACCTAAAAATTCAAAGTGTTACTGGAAACGAACGCTTGAACCTAGAAGAGTGAAATTTGGGCAGCCAAGTGGGATTAGTGAACTGATCATTACCACCAAGTATCATCAAGTTTTGGTGAAAATTTGTTTGCTGTGATTTCAGCAAACTAGTAGTTTTTTGACGCTTGGCAACCCCTTTCAAACGAAAGTGTTTTTCGCCAGTCTCTGCATGGGGTACTTCAAGAGGAAACAAACCATAGAGATAGAACTTAGAACTACTTCATTTGGTCAAGTTTCAAGGAGCTAGCACAAACCGTGTTTGATTTAGAATTCCAAACACATCTATCTATATAGGAGAAAACAGAGTGAAACCTAAAAATTCAAAGTGTTACTGGAAACGAACGCTTGAACCTAGAAGAGTGAAAGTTGGGCAGTCAAGTGGGATTAGTGAACTGATCATTACCACCAAGTATCATCAAGTTTTGGTGAAAAAATGTTTGCTGAGATTTCAGCAAACTAGTAGTTTTTTGGAAGCTTGGCAACCCCTTTCAAACGAAAGTGTTTTTCGCCAGTCTCTGCATGGGGTACTTCAAGAGGAAACAAACCATAGAGATAGAACTTAGAACTACTTCATTTGGTCAAGTTTCAAGGAGCTAGCACAAACCGTGTTTGATTTAGAATTCCAAACACATCTATCTATATAGCAGAAAACAGAGTGAAACCTAAAAATTCAAAGTGTTACTGGAAACGAACGCTTGAACCTAGAAGAGTGAAAGTTGGGCAGCCAAGTGGGATTAGTGAACTGATCATTACCACCAACTATCATCAAGTTTTGGTGAAAAAATGTTTGCTGAGATTTCAGCAAACTAGTAGTTTTTTGGACGCTTGGCAACCCCTTTCAAACGAAAGTGTTTTTCGCCAGTCTCTGCATGGGGTACTTCAAGAGGAAACAAACCATAGAGATAGAACTTAGAACTACTTCATTTGGTCAAGTTTCAAGGAGCTAGCACAAACCGTGTTTGATTCAGAGTTTCAAACACATCTATCTATATAGCAGAAAACAGAGTGAAACCTAAAAATTCAAAGTGTTACTGGAAATGAACGCTTGAACCTAGAAGAGTGAAAGTTGGGCAGCCAAGTGAGATTAGTGAACTGATCATTACCACCAAGTATCATCAAGATTTGGTGAAAAAATGTTTGCTGAGATTTCAGCAAACTAGTAGTTTTTTGGAAGCTTGGCAACCCCTTTCAAACGAAAGTGTTTTGCGCCAGTCTCTGCATGGGGTACTTCAAGAGGAAACAAACCATAGAGATAGAACTTAGAACTATTTCATTTTGTCAAGTTTCACGCAGCTAGCACAAACCGTGTTTGACTCAGAGTTTCAAACACATCTATCTATATAGCAGAAAACAGAGTGA
>NW_027510216.1:0-35511 GCF_048772815.1 Callospermophilus lateralis | reverse complement strand
TGCTACTGTAGACGAACGCATCAACCTAGAAGAACAAAATTTGGCGAGCCAAGTGGGATTTGTGTACTGATCATTACCACCAAGTATCATCAAGATTGGGTGAAAAAATCTTTGCTGGTATTTTGGAAACTCGTTATTTCTTAGAAACTTGGCAACCCATCTCAATGAAAGTGCTTTCCACAGTCTGTGCCTAGGACTACTTGAAGAGGAACAAACCATAGAGACAAAACCGAGAACTTTTTTATTTTATCAAGTTTCAAAGAGCTACTACAAACCATGTTGGATTTAGAGGTCCAAATTTATTTATCTATATAGGAGAGAACAGAGGGAAAAATAAATATAAAAACTGCTACTGTAGACGAAAGCTTCAAACTAGAAGAACAAAATTTGGTGAGCCAAGTGGGATTTGTGTACTGGTCATTACCACCAAGTATCATCAAGTTTGGGTGAAAAATATTTGCTGGTATTTCGGAAACTCGTTATTTCTTAGAAGCTTGGCAACCCATCTCAATGAAAGTGCTTTTCACAGTCTGTGCCTAGGGCTACTGGAAGAGGAAACAAACCATAAAGAAAAAAATGAGAACTCCTTTATTTTTTCAAGTTTCAAAGAGCTAATACAAACCATGTTGGATTTAGAGTTCCAAATTCATCTATCTATATATGAGAGAACAGTGTGAAACCTAACTATAAAAACTGCTACTGTAGACGAATGCATCAACCTAGAAGAACAAAATTTCGTGAGCCAAGTGTGATTTGTGTACTGATCATTACCAGCAAGTATCATCAAGATTGGGTGAAAAAATATTTGCTGGTATTTCGGAAACTCGTTATTTCTAGGAAGCTTGGCAACCCATCTCAATGAAAGTGCTTTCCACAGTCTGTGCCTAGGGCTACTTGAAGAGGAAACAAACCATAGAGACAAAACTGAGAATTCCTTTATTTTGTCAAGTTTCAAGAGCTACTACAAACCATGTTGGATTTAGAGTTCCAAATTCATCTATCTATATAGCAGAGAACAGAGAGAAACCTAAATATAAAAATTGCTACTGTAGACGAACGCTTCAACTTTAAAAGAACAAAATTTGGTGAGCCAAGTGGGATTTGTGTACTGATCATTAGCAACAAGTATCATCAAGATTGGCTAAAAAATATTTGCTGGTATTTCGGAAACTCGTAATTTCTTAGAAGCTTGGCAACCCCTCTCAATGAAAGTGCTTTTCCACAGTGTGTGCCTAGGGCTACTTGAAGAGGAAACAAACCATAGAGACAAAACTGAGAACTCCTTTATTTTATAAACTTTCAAGGAGCTACTACAAACCATGTTGGATTTAGAGTTCCAAATTCATCTATCTATATATGAGAGAACAGAGGGAAACCTAAACATAAAAACTGCTACTGTAGACGAACGCATCAACCTAGAAGAACAAAATTTGGTGAGCCAAGTGGGATTTGTGTACTGATCATTACCACCAAGTATCATCAAGATTGGGTGAAAAAATATTTGCTGGTATTTTGGAATCTCGTTATTTCTTAGAAGCTTGGCAACCCATCTCAGTGAAAGTGCTTTCCACAGTCTGTGCCTAGGACTACTTGAAGAGGAAACAAACCATAGAGACAAAACTGAGAACTTTTTTATTTTATCAAGTTTCAAAGAGCTACTACAAACCATGTTGGATTTAGAGTTAAAATTCTTCATCTATATAGGAGAGAACAGAGGGAAACCTAAATATAAAAACTGCTACTGTAGACGAACGCTTCAAACTAGAAGAACAAAATTTGGTGAGCCAAGTGGGATTTGTGTACTGATCATTACCACCAAGTATCATCAAGTTTGGGTGAAAAAATATTTGCTGGTATTTCGGAAACTCGTTATTTCTTAGAAGCTTCTCAACCCATCTCAATGAAAGTACTTTTCCACAGTCTGTGCCTAGGGCTACTTGAAGAGGAAACAAACCATAGAGACAAAACTGAGAACTCCTTTATTTTATCAAGGTTAAAGGAGCTACTACAAACCATGTTGGATTTAGAGTTCCAAATTCATCTATCTATATATGAGAGAAAAGAGGGAAACCTAAGTATAAAAGCTTCTACTGTAGACGAACGCAACAACCTAGAGGAACAAAATTTGGGGAGCCAAGTGGGATTTGTGTACTGATCATTACCACCAAGTATCATCAAGATTGGGTGAAAAAATCTTTGCTGGTATTTTGGAAACTCGTTATTTCTTAGAAACTTGGCAACCCATCTCAGTGAAAGTGCTTTCCACAGTCTGTGTTTAGGACTACTTGAAGAGGAAACAAACCATAAAGACAAAACTGAGAACTCCTTTATTTTATAAACTTTCAAGGAGCTACTACAAACCATGTTGGATTTAGAGTTCCAAATTCATCTATCTATATAGCAGAGAACAGAGTGAAACCTAACTATAAAAACTGCTACTGTAGACGAATGCATCAACCTAGAAGAACAAAATTTCGTGAGCCAAGTGTGATTTGTGTACTGATCATTACCAGCAAGTATCATCAAGATTGGGTGAAAAAATATTTGCTGGTATTTCGGAAACTCGTTATTTCTTAGAAGCTTGGGAACCCATCTCAATGAAAGTGCTTTCCACAGTCTGTGCCTAGGGCTACTTGAAGAGGAAACAAACCATAGAGACAAAACTGAGAATTCCTTTATTTTGTCAAGTTTCAAGAGCTACTACAAACCATGTTGGATTTAGAGTTCCAAATTCATCTATCTATATAGCAGAGAACAGAGGGAAACCTAAATATAAAAATTGCTACTGTGGACGAACGATTCAACCTAGAAGAACAAAATTTGGTGAGCCAAGTGGGATTTGTGTACTGATCATTAGGAACAAGTATCATCAAGATTGGCTAAAAAATATTTCCTGGTATATCGGAAACTCGTTATTTCTTAGAAGCTTGGCAACCCCTCTCAATGAAAGTGCTTTTCCACAGTCTGTGCCTAGGGCTACTGGAAGAGGAAAAAAACCATAGAGACAAAACTGAGAACTCCTTTATTTTGTCATGTTTCAAAGAGCTACTATAATCCATGTTGGATTTTGTGTTCCAAATTCATTTACTTATATATGAGAGAACAGAGCGAAACCTAAATATAAAAACTGCTACTGTAGACGAAGGCTTCAACCTAGAAGAACAAAATTTGGTGAGCCAAGTGGGATTTGTGTACTGATCATTACCACCAAGTATCATCAAGATTGGGTGAAAAAATATTTGCTGGTATTTTGGAAAATCGTAATTTCTTAGAAGCTTGGCAACCCCTCTCAATGAAAGTGCTTTTCCACAGTCTGTGCCTAGGGCTACTTGAAGAGGAAACAAACCATAGAGACAAAACTGAGAACTCCTTTATTTCATAAACTTTCAAGGAGCTACTACAAACCATGTTGGATTTAGAGTTCCAAATTCATCTATCTATATATGAGAGAACAGAGGGAAACCTAAACATAAAAACTGCTACTGTAGACGAACGCATCAACCTAGAAGAACAAAATTTGGTGAGCCAAGTGGGATTTGTGTACTGCTCATTACCACCAAGTATCATCAAGATTGGGTGAAAAAATATTTGCTGGTATTTTGGAATCTCGTTATTTCTTAGAAGCTTGGCAATGCATCTCAGTGAAAGTGCTTTCCACAGTCTGTGCCTAGGACTACTTGAAGAGGAAACAAACCATAGAGACAAAACTGAGAACTTTTTTATTTTATCAAGTTTCAAAGAGCTACTACAATCCATGTTGGATTTAGAGTTAAAATTCTTCTATCTATATAGGAGAGAACAGAGGGAAACCTAAATATAAAAACTGCTAATGTAGACGAACGCTTCAACCTAGAAGAACAAAATTTGGTGATCCAAGTGGGATTTGTGTACTGATCATTACCACCAAGTATCATCAAATTTGGGTGAAAAAATATTTGCTGGTATTTCAGAAACTCGTTATTTCTTAGAAGCTCCTCAACCCTTCTCAATGAAAGTAAATTTCCATAGTCTGTGCCTAGGGGTACTTGAAGAGGATACAAACCATAGAGACAAAACTGAGAACTCCTTTATTTTATCAAGGTTCAAGGAGCTACTACAAACCATGTTGGATTTAGAGTTCCAAATTCATCTATCTATATATGAGAGAACAGAGGGAAACCTAAGTATAAAAGCTGCTATTGTAGACGAACGCATCAACCTAGAAGAACAAAATTTGGAAAGCCAAGTGGGATTTGTGTTCTGATCATTACCACCAAGTATCATCAAGATTGGGTGAAAAAATCTTTGCTGGTATTTTGGAAACTCGTTATTTCTTAGAAACTTGGCAACCCATCTCAATGAAAGTGCTTTCCACAGTCTGTGCCTAGGACTACTTGAAGAGGAAACAAACCATAAAGACAAAACTGAGAACTCCTTTATTTCATAAACTTTCAAGGAGCTACTACAAACCATGTTGGATTTAGAGTTCCAAATTCATCTATCTATATATGAGAGAACAGAGGGAAACCTAAACATAAAAACTGCTACTGTAGACGAACGCATCAACCTAGAAAACCAAAATTTGGTGAGCCAAGTGGGATTTGTGTACTGATCATTACCACCAAGTATCATCAAGATTGGGTGAAAAAATATTTGCTGGTATTTTGGAATCTCGTTATTTCATAGAAGCTTGGCAACCCATCGCAGTGAAAGTGCTTTCCACAGTCTGTGCCTAGGACTACTTGAAGAGGAAACAAACCATACAGACAAAACCGAGAACTTTTTAATTTTATCAAGTTTCAAAGAGCTACTACAAACCATGTTGGATTTAGAGTTCCAAATTTATCTATCTATATAGGAGAGAACAGAGGGAAACCTAAATTTAAAAACTGCTACTGTAGACGAAAGCTTCAAACTAGAAGAACAAAATTTGGTGAGCCAAGTGGGATTTGTGTACTGATCATTACCACCAAGTATCATCAAGATTGGGTGAAAATATATTTGCTGGTATTTTGGAAACTCGTTATTTCTTAGAAGCTTGGCAACCCATCTCAATGAAAGTGCTTTTCACAGTCTGTGCCTAGGGCTACTGGAAGAGGAAACAAACCATAAAGAAAAAAATGAGAACTCCTTTATTTTTTCAAGTTTTAAAGAGCTACTACAAACCATGTTGGATTTAGAGTTCCAAATTCATCTATCTATATATGAGAGAATATGTGAAACCTAACTATAAAAACAGCTACTGTAGACGAATGCATCAACCTAGAAGAACAAAATTTCGTGAGCCAAGTGTGATTTGTGTACTGATCATTACCACCAAGTGTCATCAAGATTGTGTGAAAAAATATTTGCTGGTATTTCGGAAACTCGTTATTTCTTAGAAGCTTGGCAACCCATCTCAATGAAAGTGCTTTCCACAGTCTGTGCCTAGGGCTACTTGAAGAGGAAACAAACCATAGAGAAAAAACTGAGAATTCCTTTATTTTGTCAAGTTTCAAGAGCTACTACAAACCATGTTGGATTTAGAGTTCCAAATTCATCTATCTATATAGCAGAGAACAGAGGGAAACCTAAATATAAAAACTGCTACTGTAGACGAACGCTTCAACCTAGAAGAACAAAATTTGGTGAGCCAAGTGGGATTTGTGTACTGATCATTACCACCAAGTATCATCAAGATTGGGTGAAAAAATATTTGCTGGTATTTTGGAATCTCGTTATTTCTTAGAAGCTTGGCAACCCATCTCAGTGAAAGTGCTTTCCACAGTCTGTGCCTAGGACTACTTGAAGAGGAAACAAACCATAGAGACAAAACTGAGAACTTTTTTATTTTATCAAGTTTCAAAGAGCTACTACAAACCATGTTGGATTTAGAGTTAAAATTCTTCATCTATATAGGAGAGAACAGAGGGAAACCTAAATTTAAAAACTGCTACTGTAGACGAACGCTTCAAACTAGAAGAACAAAATTTGGTGAGCCAAGTGGGATTTGTGTACTGATCATTACCACCAAGTATCATCAAGTTTGGGTGAAAAAATATTTGCTGGTATTTCGGAAACTCGTTATTTCTTAGAACCCTCTCATCCCATCTCAATGAAAGTACATTTCCACCGTCTGTGCCTAGGGCTACTTGAAGAGGAAACAAACCATAGAGACAAAACTGAGAACTCCTTCATTTTGTCAAGTTTCAAAGAGCTACTACAAACCATGTTGGATTTAGAGTTCCAAAATCATCTATCTATATAGGAGAGAACAGAGGGAAACCTAAATATAAAAACTGCTACTGTAGACGAACGCTTCAACCTAGAAGAACAAAATTTGGTGAGCCACGTGGGATTTGTGTACTGATCATTACCCCCAAGTATCATCAAGATTGGGTGAAAAATATTTACTGGTATTTCGGAAACTCGTAATTTCTAAGAAGCTTGGCAACCCCTCTAAATGAAAGTGCTTTTCCACAGTCTGTGCCTAGGGGTACTTGAAGAGGAAACAAACCATAGAGACAAAACTGAGAACTCCTTTATTTTATCAAGGTTCAAGAAGCTACTACAAACCATGTTTTATTTAGAGTTCCAAATTCATCTATCTATATAGGAGAGAACAGAGGGAATCCTAAGTATAAAAGCTGCTACTGTAGACGAACGCATCAACCTAGAAGAACAAAATTTGGCGAGCCAAGTGGGATTTGTGTACTGATCATTACCACCAAGTATCATCAAGATTGGGTGAAAAAATCTTTGCTGGTATTTTGGAAACTCGTTATTTCTTAGAAACTTGGCAACCCATCTCAATGAAAGTGCTTTCCACAGTCTGTGCCTAGGACTACTTGAAGAGGAACAAACCATAGAGACAAAACCGAGAACTTTTTTATTTTATCAAGTTTCAAAGAGCTACTACAAACCATGTTGGATTTAGAGGTCCAAATTTATTTATCTATATAGGAGAGAACAGAGGGAAAAATAAATGTAAAAACTGCTACTGTAGACGAAAGCTTCAAACTAGAAGAACAAAATTTGGTGAGCCAAGTGGGATTTGTGTACTGGTCTTTACCACCAAGTATCATCAAGTTTGGGTGAAAAATATTTGCTGGTATTTCGGAAACTCGTTATTTCTTAGAAGCTTGGCAACCCATCTCAATGAAAGTGCTTTTCACAGTCTGTGCCTAGGGCTACTGGAAGAGGAAACAAACCATAAAGAAAAAAATGAGAACTCCTTTATTTTTTCAAGTTTCAAAGAGCTAATACAAACCATGTTGGATTTAGAGTTCCAAATTCATCTATCTATATATGAGAGAACAGTGTGAAACCTAACTATAAAAACTGCTACTGTAGACGAATGCATCAACCTAGAAGAACAAAATTTCGTGAGCCAAGTGTGATTTGTGTACTGATCATTACCAGCAAGTATCATCAAGATTGGGTGAAAAAATATTTGCTGGTATTTCGGAAACTCGTTATTTCTTAGAAGCTTGGCAACCCATCTCAATGAAAGTGCTTTCCACAGTCTGTGCCTAGGGCTACTTGAAGAGGAAACAAACCATAGAGACAAAACTGAGAATTCCTTTATTTTGTCAAGTTTCAAGAGCTACTACAAACCATGTTGGATTTAGAGTTCCAAATTCATCTATCTATATAGCAGAGAACAGAGAGAAACCTAAATATAAAAATTGCTACTGTAGACGAACGCTTCAACTTAAAAGAACAAAATTTGGTGAGCCAAGTGGGATTTGTGTACTGATCATTAGCAACAAGTATCATCAAGATTGGCTAAAAAATATTTGCTGGTATTTCGGAAACTCGTAATTTCTTAGAAGCTTGGCAACCCCTCTCAATGAAAGTGCTTTTCCACAGTGTGTGCCTAGGGCTACTTGAAGAGGAAACAAACCATAGAGACAAAACTGAGAACTCCTTTATTTTATAAACTTTCAAGGAGCTACTACAAACCATGTTGGATTTAGAGTTCCAAATTCATCTATCTATATATGAGAGAACAGAGGGAAACCTAAACATAAAAACTGCTACTGTAGACGAACGCATCAACCTAGAAGAACAAAATTTGGTGAGCCAAGTGGGATTTGTGTACTGATCATTACCACCAAGTATCATCAAGATTGGGTGAAAAAATATTTGCTGGTATTTTGGAATCTCGTTATTTCTTAGAAGCTTGGCAACCCATCTCAGTGAAAGTGCTTTCCACAGTCTGTGCCTAGGACTACTTGAAGAGGAAACAAACCATAGAGACAAAACTGAGAACTTTTTTATTTTATCAAGTTTCAAAGAGCTACTACAAACCATGTTGGATTTAGAGTTAAAATTCTTCATCTATATAGGAGAGAACAGAGGGAAACCTAAATATAAAAACTGCTACTGTAGACGAACGCTTCAAACTAGAAGAACAAAAGTTGGTGAGCCAAGTGGGATTTGTGTACTGATCATTACCACCAAGTATCATCAAGTTTGGGTGAAAAAATATTTGCTGGTATTTCGGAAACTCGTTATTTCTTAGAAGCCTCTCATCCCATCTCAATGAAAGTACATTTCCACAGTCTGTGCCTAGGGCTACTTGAAGAGGAAACAAACCATAGAGACAAAACTGAGAACTCCTTCATTTTGTCAAGTTTCAAAGAGCTACTACAAACCATGTTAGATTTAGAGATCCAAAATCATCTATCTATATAGGAGAGAACAGAGGGAAACCTAAATATAAAAACTGCTACTGTAGACGAACGCTTCAACCTAGAAGAACAAAATTTGGTGAGCCAAGTGGAATTTGTGTACTGATCATTACCACCAAGTATCATCAAGATTGGGTGAAAAATATTTGCTGGTATTTCGGAAACTCGTAATTTCTAAGAAGCTTGGCAACCCCTCTAAATGAAAGTGCTTTTCCACAGTCTGTGCCTAGGGGTACTTGAAGAGGAAACAAACCATAGAGACAAAACTGAGAACTCCTTTATTTTATCAAGGTTCAAGGAGCTACTACAAACCATGTTGGATTTAGAGTTCCAAATTCATCTATCTTTATATGAGAGAACAGAGGGAAACCTAAGTATAAAAGCTGCTACTGTAGACGAACGCATCAACCTAGAAGAACAAAATTTGGGGAGCCAAGTGGGATTTGTGTACTGATCATTACCACCAAGTATCATCAAGATTGCGTGAAAAAATATTTGCTGGTATTTTGGAAACTCGTTATTTCTTAGAAACTTGGCAACCCATCTCAATGAAAGTGCTTTCCACAGTCTGTGCCTAGGACTACTTGAAGAGGAAACAAACCATAAAGACAAAACTGAGAACTCCTTTATTTCATAAACTTTCAAGGAGCTACTACAAACCATTTTGGATTTAGAGTTCCAAATTCATCTATCTATATATGAGAGAACAGAGGGAAACCTAAACATAAAAACTGCTACTGTAGACGAACGCATCAACCTAGAAGAACAAAATTTGGTGAGCCAAGTGGGATTTGTGTACTGATCATTACCACCAAGTATCATCAAGATTGGGTGAAAAAATATTTGCTGGTATTTTGGAATCTCGTTATTTCTTATTAGCTTGGCAACCCATCTCAGTGAAAGTGCTTTCCACAGTCTGTGCCTAGGACTACTTGAAGAGGAAACAAACCATAGAGACAAAACCGAGAACTTTTTTATTTTATCAAGTTTCAAAGAGCTACTACAAACCATGTTGGATTTAGAGTTCCAAATATATCTATCTATATAGGAGAGAACAGAGGGAAACCTAAATATAAAAACTGCTACTGTAGATGAAAGCTTCAAACTAGAAGAACAAAATTTGGTGAGCCCAGTGGGATTTGTGTACTGATCATTACCACCAAGTATCATCAAGTTTGGGTGAAAAATATTTGCTGGTATTTCGGAAACCCGTTATTTCTTAGAAGCTTCTCAACCCATCTCAATGAAAGTACTTTTCCACAGTCTGTGCCTAGGGCTACTTGAAGAGGAAACAAACCATAGAGACAAAACTGAGAACTCCTTTATTTTGTCAAGTTTCAAAGAGCTACTACACACCATGTTTGATTTAGAGTTCCAAATTCATCTATCTATATAGGAGAGAACACAGGGAAAAATAAATATAAAAACAGCTACTGTAGACGAATGCTTCAACCTAGAAGAACAAAATTTGGTGAGCCAAGTGGGATTTGTGTACTGATCATTACCACCAAGTATCATCAAGATTGGGTGAAAATATATTTGCTGGTTTTTTGGAAACTCGTTATTTCTTAGAAGCTTGGCAACCCATCTCAATGAAAGTGCTTTTCACAGTCTGTGCCTAGGGCTACTGGAAGAGGAAACAAACCATAAAGAAAAAAATGAGAACTCCTTTATTTTTTCAAGTTTCAAAGAGCTACTACAAACCATGTTGGATTTAGAGTTCCAAATTCATCTATCTATATATGAGAGAACAGTGTGAAACCTAACTATACAAACTGCTACTGTAGACGAATGCATCAACCTAGAAGAACAAAATTTCGTGAGCCAAGTGTGATTTGTGTACTGATCATTACCACCAAGTATCATCAAGATTGGGTGAAAAAATATTTGCTGGTATTTCGGAAACTCGTTATTTCTTAGAAGCTTGGCAACCCATCTCAATGAAAGTGCTTTCCACAGTCTGTGCCTAGGGCTACTTGAAGATTAAACAAACCATAGAGACAAAACTGAGAATTCCTTTATTTTGTCAAGTTTCAAGAGCTACTACAAACCATGTTGGATTTAGAGTTCCAAATTCATCTATCTATATAGCAGAGAACAGAGGGAAACCTAAATATAAAAATTGCTACTGTAGACGAACGCTTCAACCTAAAAGAACAAAATTTGGTGAGCCAAGTGGGATTTGTGTACTGATCATTAGCAACAAGTATCATCAAGATTGGCTAAAAAATATTTTCTGTTATTTCGGAAAATCGTCATTTCTTAGAAGCTTGGCAACCCCTCTCAATGAAAGTGCTTTTCCACAGTCTGTGCCTAGGGCTACTGGAAGAGGAAAAAAACCATAGAGCAGAAACTGAGAACTCCTTTATTTTGTCAAGTTTCAAAGAGCTACTATAAACCATGTTGGATTTAGTGTTCCAAATTCATCTACTTATGTATGAGAGAACAGAGCGAAACCTAAATATAAAAACTGCTACTGTAGACGAACGCTTCAACCTAGAAGAACAAAATTTGGTGAGCCAAGTGGGATATGTGTACTGATCATTACCACCAAGTATCATCAAGTTTGGTGAAAAAATATTTGCTGGTATTTCGGAAACTCGTAATTTCTTAGAAACTTGGCAACCCCTCTCAATGAAAGTGCTTTTCCACAGTGTGTGCCTAGGGCTACTTGAAGAGGAAACAAAGCATAGAGACAAAACTGAGAACTCCTTTATTTTATAAACTTTCAAGGAGCTACTACAAACCATGTTTGATTTAGAGTTCCAAATTCATCTATCTATATATGAGAGAACAGAGGGAAACCTAAACATAAAAACTGCTACTGTCGACGAACGCATCAACCTAGAAGAACAAAATTTGGTGAGCCAAGTGGGATTTGTGTACTGATCATTACCACCAAGTATCATCAAGATTGGGTGAAAAAATATTTCCTGGTATTTTGGAATCTCGTTATTTCTTAGAAGATTGGCAACCCATCTCATTGAAAGTGCTTTCCACAGTCTGTGCCTAGGACTACTTGAAGAGGAAACAAACCATAGAGACAAAACTGAGAACTTTTTTATTTTATCAAGTTTCAAAGAGCTACTACAAACCATGTTGGATTTAGAATTAAAATTCTTCATGTATATAGGAGAGAACAGAGGGAAACCTAAATATAAAAACTGCTACTGTAGACGAACGCTTCAAACTAGAAGAACAAAATTTGGTGAGCCAAGTGGGATTTGTGTACTGATCATTACCACCAAGTATCATCAAGATTGGGTGAAAATATATTTGCTGGTTTTTTGGAAACTCGTTATTTCTTAGAAGCTTGGCAACCCATCTCAATGAAAGTGCTTTTCACAGTCTGTGCCTAGGGCTACTGGAAGAGGAAACAAACCATAAAGAAAAAAATGAGAACTCCTTTATTTTTTCAAGTTTCAAAGAGCTACTACAAACCATGTTGGATTTAGAGTTCCAAATTCATCTATCTATATATGAGAGAACAGTGTGAAACCTAACTATACAAACTGCTACTGTAGACGAATGCATCAACCTAGAAGAACAAAATTTCGTGAGCCAAGTGTGATTTGTGTACTGATCATTACCACCAAGTATCATCAAGATTGGGTGAAAAAATATTTGCTGGTATTTCGGAAACTCGTTATTTCTTAGAAGCTTGGCAACCCATCTCAATGAAAGTGCTTTCCACAGTCTGTGCCTAGGGCTACTTGAAGATTAAACAAACCATAGAGACAAAACTGAGAATTCCTTTATTTTGTCAAGTTTCAAGAGCTACTACAAACCATGTTGGATTTAGAGTTCCAAATTCATCTATCTTTATAGCAGAGAACAGAGGGAAACCTAAATATAAAAATTGCTACTGTAGACGAACGCTTCAACCTAAAAGAACAAAATTTGGTGAGCCAAGTGGGATTTGTGTACTGATCATTAGCAACAAGTATCATCAAGATTGGCTAAAAAATATTTTCTGGTATTTCGGAAAATCGTTATTTCTTAGAAGCTTGGCAACCCCTCTCAATGAAAGTGCTTTTCCACAGTCTGTGCCTAGGGCTACTGGAAGAGGAAAAAAACCATAGAGACAAAACTGAGAACTCCTTTATTTTGTCAAGTTTCAAAGAGCTACTATAAACCATGTTGGATTTAGTGTTCCAAATTCATCTACTTATATATGAGAGAACAGAGCGAAACCTAAATATAAAAACTGCTACTGTAGACGAACGCTTCAACCTAGAAGAGCAAAATTTGGTGAGCCAAGTGGGATTTGTGTACTGATCATTACCACCAAGTATCATCAAGTTTGGTGAAAAAATATTTGCTGGTATTTCGGAAACTCGTAATTTCTTAGAAACTTGGCAACCCCTCTCAATGAAAGTGCATTTCCACAGTGTGTGCCTAGGGCTACTTGAAGAGGAAACAAAGCATAGAGACAAAACTGAGAACTCCTTTATTTTATAAACTTTCAAGGAGCTACTACAAACCATGTTGGATTTAGAGTTCCAAATTCATCTATCTATATATGAGAGAACAGAGGGAAACCTAAACATAAAAACTGCTACTGTAGACGAACGCTTCAACCTAAAAGAACAAAATTTGGTGAGCCAAGTGGGATTTGTGTACTGATCATTAGCAACAAGTATCATCAAGATTGGCTAAAAAATATTTTCTGGTATTTCGGAAAATCGTTATTTCTTAGAAGCTTGGCAACCCCTCTCAATGAAAGTGCTTTTCCACAGTCTGTGCCTAGGGCTACTGGAAGAGGAAAAAAACCATAGAGAAGAAACTGAGAACTCCTTTATTTTGTCAAGTTTCAAAGAGCTGCTATAAACCATGTTGGATTTAGTGTTCCAAATTCATCTACTTATATATGAGAGAACAGAGCGAAACCTAAATATAAAAACTGCTATTGTAGACGAACGCTTCAACTTAGAAGAACAAAATTTGGTGAGCCAAGTGGGATTTGTGTACTGATCATTACCACCAAGTATCATCAAGTTTGGTGAAAAAATATTTGCTGGTATTTCGGAAACTCGTAATTTCTTAGAAACTTGGCAACCCCTCTCAATGAAAGTGCTTTTCCACAGTGTGTGCCTAGGGCTACTTGAAGAGGAAACAAAGCATAGAGACAAAACTGAGAACTCCTTTATTTTATAAACTTTCAAGGAGCTACTACAAACCATGTTTGATTTAGAGTTCCAAATTCATCTATCTATATATGAGAGAACAGAGGGAAACCTAAACATAAAAACTGCTACTGTAGACGAACGCATCAACCTAGAAGTACAAAATTTGGTGAGCCAAGTGGGATCTGTGTACTGATCATTACCACCAAGTATCATGAAGATTGGGTGAAAAAATATTTGCTGGTATTTTGGAATCTCGTTATTTCTTAGAAGATTTTCAACCCATCTCATTGAAAGTGCTTTCCACAGTCTGTGCCTAGGACTACTTGAAGAGGAAACAAACCATAGAGACAAAACTGAGAACTTTTTTATTTTATCAAGTTTCAAAGAGCTACTAAAAACCATGTTGGATTTAGAATTAAAATTCTTCATCTATATAGGAGAGAACAGAGGGAAACCTAAATATAAAAACTGCTACTGTAGACGAACGCTTCAAACTAGAAGAACAAAATTTGGTGAGCCAAGTGTGATTTGTGTACTGATCATTACCACCAAGTATCATCAAGTTTGGGTGAAAAAATATTTGCTGGTATTTCGGAAACTCGTTATTTCTTAGAAGCCTCTCATCCCATCTCAATAAAAGTACATTTCCACAGTCTGTGCCTAGGGCTACTTGAAGAGGAAACAAACCATAGAGACAAAACTGAGAACTCCTTCATTTTGTCAAGTTTCAAAGAGCTACTACAAACCATGTTGGATTTAGAGTTCCAAAATCATCTATCTATATAGGAGAGAACAGAGGGAAACCTAAATATACAAACTGCTACTGTAGACGAATGCATCAACCTAGAAGAACAAAATTTCGTGAGCCAAGTGTGATTTGTGTACTGATCATTACCACCAAGTATCATCAAGATTGCGTGAAAAAATATTTGCTGGTATTTCGGAAACTCGTTATTTCTTAGAAGCTTGGCAACCCATCTCAATGAAAGTGCTTTCCACAGTCTGTGCCTAGGGCTACTTGAAGAGGAAACAAACCATAGAGACAAAACTGATAATTCCTTTTTTTTGTCAAGTTTCAAGAGCTAACAAACCATGTTGGATTTAGAGTTCCAAATTCATCTATCTATATAGCAGAGAACAGAGGGAAACCTAAATATAAAAATTGCTACTGTAGACGAACGCTTCAACCTAAAAGAACAAAATTTGGTGAGCCAAGTGGGATTTGTGTACTGATCATTAGCAACAAGTATCATCAAGATTGGCTAAAAAATATTTTCTGGTATTTCGGAAAATCGTTATTTCTTAGAAGCTTGGCAACCCCTCTCAATGAAAGTGCTTTTCCACAGTCTGTGCCTAGGGCTACTGGAAGAGGAAAAAAACCATAGAGAAGAAACTGAGAACTCCTTTATTTTGTCAAGTTTCAAAGAGCTGCTATAAACCATGTTGGATTTAGTGTTCCAAATTCATCTACTTATATATGAGAGAACAGAGCGAAACCTAAATATAAAAACTGCTACTGTAGACGAACGCTTCAACCTAGAAGAACAAAATTTGGTGAGCCAAGTGGGATATGTGTACTGATCATTACCACCAAGTATCATCAAGTTTGGTGAAAAAATATTTGCTGGAATTTCGGAAACTCGTAATTTCTTAGAAACTTGGCAACCCCTCTCAATGAAAGTGCTTTTCCACAGTGTGTGCCTAGGGCTACTTGAAGAGGAAACAAAGTATAGAGACAAAACTGAGAACTCCTTTATTTTATAAACTTTCAAGGAGCTACTACAAACCATGTTTGATTTAGAGTTCCAAATTCATCTATCTATATATGAGAGAACAGAGGGAAACCTAAACATAAAAACTGCTACTGTAGACGAACGCATCAACCTAGAAGAACAAAATTTGGTGAGCCAAGTGGGATTTGTGTACTGATCATTACCACCAAGTATCATCAAGATTGGGTGAAAAAATATTTGCTGGTATTTTGGAATCTCGTTATTTCTTAGAAGATTGGCAACCCATCTCAGTGAAAATGCTTTCCACAGTCTGTGCCTAGGACTACTTGAAGAGGAAACAAACCATAGAGACAAAACTGAGAACTTTTTTATTTTATCAAGTTTCAAAGAGCTACTAAAAACCATGTTGGATTTAGAATTAAAATTCTTCATCTATATAGGAGAGAACAGAGGAAAACCTAAATATAAAAACTGCTACTGTAGACGAACGCTTCAAACTAGAAGAACAAAAGTTGGTGAGCCAAGTGGGATTTGTGTACTGATCATTACCACCAAGTATCATCAAGTTTGGGTGAAAAAATATTTGCTGGTATTTCGGAAACTCGTTATTTCTTAGAAGCCTCTCATCCCATCTCAATGAAAGTACATTTCCACAGTCTGTGCCTAGGGCTACTTGAAGAGGAAACAAACCATAGAGACAAAACTGAGAACTCCTTCATTTTGTCAAGTTTCAAAGAGCTACTACAAACCATGTTGGATTTAGAGTTCCAAAATCATCTATCTATATAGGAGAGAACAGAGGGAAACCTAAATATACAAACTGCTACTGTAGACGAATGCATCAACCTAGAAGAACAAAATTTCGTGAGCCAAGTGTGATTTGTGTACTGATAATTACCACCAAGTATCATCAAGATTGGGTGAAAAAATATTTGCTGGTATTTCGGAAACTCGTTATTTCTTAGAATCTTGGCAACCCATCTCAATGAAAGTGCTTTCCACAGTCTGTGCCTAGGGCTACTTGAAGAGGAAACAAACCATAGAGACAAAACTGAGAATTCCTTTTTTTGTCAAGTTTCAAGAGCTACTACAAACCATGTTGGATTTAGAGTTCCAAATTCATCTATCTATATAGCAGAGAACAGAGGGAAACCTAAATATAAAAATTGCTACTGTAGACGAACGCTTCAACTTAAAAGAACAAAATTTGGTGAGCCAAGTGGGATTTTTGTACTGATCATTAGCAACAAGTATCATCAAGATTGGCTAAAAAATATTTGCTGGTATTTCGGAAACTCGTTATTTCTTAGAAGCTTGGCAACCCATCTCAGTGAAAGTGCTTTCCACAGTCTGTGCCTAGGACTACTTGAAGAGGAAACAAACCATAGAGACAAAACTGAGAGCTTTTTTATTTTATCAAGTTTCAAAGAGCTACTACAAACCATGTTGGATTTAGAGTTAAAATTCTTCATCTATATAGGAGAGAACAGAGGGAAACCTAACTATAAAAACTGCTACTGTAGACGAACGCATCAACCTAGAAGAACAAAATTTGGTGAGCCAAGTGGGATTTGTGTACTGATCATTACCACCAAGTATAATCAAGATTGGGTGAAAAAATATTTGCTGGTATTTTGGAAACTCGTTATTTCTTAGAAGCTTGGAAACAAATCTCAGTGAAAGTGCTTTTCACAGTCTGTGCCTAGGACTACTTGAAAGGAAACAAACCATAGAGACAAAACTGAGAACGTTTTTATTTTATCAAGTTTCAAAGAGCTTTTACAAACCATGTTGGATTTAGAGTTCCAAATTCATCTATCTATACAGGAGACAACAGAGGGAAACCTAAATATAAAAACTGCTACTGTAGATGAAAGCTTCAAACTAGAAGAACAAAATTTGGTGAGCAAAGTGGGATTTGTGTACTGATCATTACCACCAAGTATCATCAAGTTTGGGTGAAAAAATATTTGCTGGTATTTCAGAAACTCGTTATTTCTTAGAAGCTTCTCCACCCATCTCAATGAAAGTGCTTTTCCACAGTCTGTGCCTAGGGCTACTTGAAGAGGAAACAAACCATAGAGACAAAACTGAGAACTCCTTTATTTTATCAAGGTTCAAGGAGCTACTACAAACCATGTTGGATTTAGAGTTCCAAATTCATCTATCTATATATGAGAGAACAGAGGGAAACCTAAGTATAAAAGCTGCTACTGTAGACGAACGCATCAACCTAGAAGAACAAAATATGGGGAGCCAAGTGGGATTTGTGTACTGATCATTACCACCATGTATCATCAAGATTGGGTGAAAAAATCTTTGCTGGTATTTTGGAAACTGGTTATTTCTTAAAAACTTGGCAACCCATCTCAGTGAAAGTGCTTTCCACAGTCTGTGCTTAGGACTACTTGAAGTGGAAACAAACCATAAAGACAAAACTGAGAACTCCTTTATTTTATAAACTTTCAAGGAGCTACTACAAACCATGTTGGATTTAGAGTTCCAAATTCATCTATCTATATATGAGAGAACAGAGGGAAACCTAAACATAAAAACTGCTACTGTAGACGAACGCATCAACCTAGAAGAACAAAATTTGGTGAGCCAAGTGGGATTTGTGTACTGATCATTACCACCAAGTATCATCAAGATTGGGTGAAAAAATATTTGCTGGTATTTTGGAATCTCGTTTATTTCTTAGAAGCTTGGAAACCCATCTCAGTGAAAGTGCTTTCCACAGTCTGTGCCTAGGACTACTTGAAGAGGAAACAAACCATAGAGACAAAACTGAGAACTTTTTTATTTTATCAAGTTTCAAAGAGCTACTACAAACCATGTTGGATTTAGAGTTAAAATTCTTCATCTATATAGGAGAGAACAGAGGGAAACCTAAATATAAAAACTGCTACTGTAGACGAACGCTTCAAACTAGAAGACCAAAAGTTGGTGAGCCAAGTGGGATTTGTGTACTGATCATTACCACCAAGTATCATCAAGTTTGGGTGAAAAAATATTTGCTGGTATTTCGAAAACTCGTTATTTCTTAGAAGCCTCTCATCCCATCTCAATGAAAGTACATTTCCACAGTCTGTGCCTAGGGCTACTTGAAGAGGAAACAAACCATAGAGACAAAACTGAGAACTCCTTCATTTTGTCAATTTCAAAGAGCTACTACAAACCATGTTGGATTTAGAGTTCCAAAATCATCTATCTATATACAAGAGAACAGAGGGAAACCTAAATATAAAAACTGCTACTGTAGACGAACGCTTCAACCTAGAAGAACAAAATTTGGTGAGCCAAGTGGGATTTGTGTACTGATCATTACCACCAAGTATCATCAAGATTGGGTGAAAAATATTTGCTGGTATTTCGGAAACTCGTAATTTCTAAGAAGCTTGGCAACCCCTCTAAATGAAAGTGCTTTTCCACAGTCTGTGCCTAGGGCTACTTGAAGAGGAAACAAACCATAGAGACAAAACTGAGAACTCCTTTATTTTGTCATGTTTCAAAGAGCTACTACAAACCATGTTGGATTTAGAGTTCCAAATTCATCTATCTATATATGAGAGAACAGAGTAAAACCTAAATATAAAAACTGCTACTGTAGACGAACGCTTCAACCTAGAAGAACAAAATTGGTGAGCCAAGTGGGATTTGTGCACTGATCATTACCACCAAGTATCATCAAGATTGGGTGAAAAATATTTGCTGGTATTTCGGAAAATCATAATTTCTAAGAAGCTTGGCAACCCCTCTCAATGAAAGTGCTTTTCCACAGTCTGTGGCCTAGGGCTACTTGAAGAGGAAACAATCCATAGATACAAAACTGAGAACTCCTTTATTTTGTCAAGTTTCGAAGAGCTACTACAAACCATGTTGGATTTAGAGTTCCAAATTCATCTATCTATATATGAGAGAACAGAGGGAAACCTAACTATAAAAACTGCTACTGTAGACGAACGCATCAACCTAGAAGAACAAAATTTGGTGAGCCAAGTTGGATTTGTGTACTGATCATTACCACCAAGTATCATCAAGATTGGGTGAAAAAATATTTGCTGGTATTTTGGAAACTCGTTATTTCTTAGAAGCTTGGCAACGAATCTCAGTGAAAGTGCTTTTCACAGTCTGTGCCTAGGACTACTTGAAGAGGAAACAAACCATAGAGACAAAACTGAGAACGTTTTTATTTTATCAAGTTTCAAAGAGCTATTACAAACCATGTTGGATTTAGAGTTCCAAATTCATCTATCTATATAGGAGAGAACAGAGGGAAACCTAAATATAAAAACTCCTACTGTAGACGAAAGCTTCAAACTAGAAGAACAAAATTTGGTGAGCCAAGTGGGATTTGTGTACTGATCATTACCACCAAGTATCATCAAGTTTGGGTGAAAAAATATTTGCTGGTATTTCAGAAACTCGTTATTTCTTAGAAGCTTCTCAACCCATCTCAATGAAAGTGCTTTTCCACAGTCTGTGCCTAGGGTACTTGAAGAGGAAACAAACCATAGAGAGAACTCCTTTATTTTATCAAGGTTCAAGGAGCTACTACAAACCATGTTGGATTTAGAGTTCCAAATTCATCTATCTATATATGAGAGAACAGAGGGAAACTTAAGTATAAAAGCTGCTACTGTAGACGAACGCATCAACCTAGAAGAACAAAATATGGGGAGCCTTGTGGGATTTGTGTACTGATCATTACCAACATGTATCATCAAGATTGGGTGAAAAAATCTTTGCTGGTATTTTTTTAAACTGGTTATTTCTTAAAAAACTTGGCAACCCATCTCAGTGAAAGTGCTTTCCACAGTCTGTGCCTAGGACTACTTGAAGAGGAAACAAACCATAAAGACAAAACTGAGAACTCCTTTATTTTATAAACTTTCAAGGAGCTACTACAAACCATGTTGTATTTAGAGTTCCAAATTCATCTATCTATATATGAGAGAACAGAGGGAAACCGAAACATAAAAACTGCTACTGTAGACGAACGCATCAACCTAGAAGAACAAAATTTGGTGAGCCAAGTGGGATTTTGTGTACTGATCATTACCACCAAGTATCATCAACATTGGGTGAAAAAATATTTGCTGGTATTTTGGAATCTCGTTATTTCTTAGAAGCTTGGAAACCCATCTCAGTGAAAGTGCTTTCCACAGTCTGTGCCTAGGACTACTTGAAGAGGAAAACAAACCATAGAGACAAAACTGAGAACTTTTTTATTTTGTCAAGTTTCAAAGAGCTACTACAAACTATGTTGGATTTAGAGTTAAAATTCTTCATCTATATAGGAGAGAACAGAGGGAAACCTAAATATAAAAACTGCTACTGTAGACGAACGCTTCAAACTAGAAGAACAAAAGTTGGTGAGCCAAGTGGGATTTGTGTACTGATCATTACTACCAAGTATCATCAAGTTTGGGTGAAAAAATATTTGCTGGTATTTCGGAAACTCGTTATTTCTTAGAAGCCTCTCATCCCATCTCAATGAAAGTACATTTCCACAGTCTGTGCCTAGGGCTACTTGAAGAGGAAACAAACCATAGAGACAAAACTGAGAACTCCTTCATTTTGTCAAGTTTCAAAGAGCTACTACAAACCATGTTGGATTTAGAGTTCCAAAATCATCTATCTATATACAAGAGAACAGAGGGAAACCTAAATATAAAAACTGCTACTGTAGACGAACGCTTCAACCTAGAAGAACAAAATTTGGTGAGCCAAGTGGGATTTGTGTACTGATCATTACCACCAAGTATCATCAAGATTGGGTGAAAAATATTTGCTGGTATTTCGGAAACTCGTAATTTCTAAGAAACTTGGCAACCCCTCTAAATGAAAGTGGTTTTCCACAGTCTGTGGCCTAGGGCTACTTGAAGAGGAAACAAACCATAGAGACAAAACTGAGAACTCCTTTATTTTTGTCATGTTTCAAAGAGCTACTACAAACCATGTTGGATTTAGAGTTCCAAATTCATCTATCTATATATGAGAGAACAGAGTAAAACCTAAATATAAAACTGCTACTGTAGACGAACGCTTCAACCTAGAAGAACAAAATTGGTGAGCCAAGTGGGATTTGTGCACTGATCATTACCACCAAGTATCATCAAGATTGGGTGAAAAATATTTGCTGGTATTTCGGAAAATCATAATTTCTAAGAAGCTTGGCAACCCCTCTCAATGAAAGTGCTTTTCCACAGTCTGTGCCTAGGGCTACTTGAAGAGGAAACAATCCATAGATACAAAACTGAGAACTCCTTTATTTTGTCAAGTTTCAAAGAGCTACTACAAACCATGTTGGATTTAGAGTTCCAAATTCATCTATCTATATAGGAGAGAACAGAGGGAAAACTAACTATAAAAACTGCTACTGTAGACGAACGCATCAACCTAGAAGAACAAAATTTGGTGAGCCAAGTGGGATTTGTGTACTGATCATTACCACCAAGTATCATCAAGATTGGGTGAAAAAATATTTGCTGGTATTTTGGAAACTCGTTATTTCTTAGAAGCTTTGGCAACGAATCTCAGTGAAAGTGCTTTTCACAGTCTGTGCCTAGGACTACTTGAAGAGGAAACAAACCATAGAGACAAAACTGAGAACGTTTTTATTTTATCAAGTTTCAAAGAGCTATTACAAACCATGTTGGATTTAGAGTTCCAAATTCATCTATCTATATAGGAGAGAACAGAGGGAAACCTAAATATAAAAACTGCTACTGTAGACGAAAGCTTCAAACTAGAAGAACAAAATTTGGTGAGCCAAGTGGGATTTGTGTACTGATCATTACCACCAAGTATCATCAAGTTTGGGTGAAAAAATATTTGCTGGTATTTCAGAAACTCGTTATTTCTTAGAAGCTTCTCAACCCATCTCAATGAAAGTGCTTTTCCACAGTCTGTGCCTAGGGCTACTTGAAGAGGAAACAAACCATAGAGACAAAACTGAGAACTCCTTTATTTTATCAAGGTTCAAGGAGCTACTACAAACCATGTTGGATTTAGAGTTCCAAAATCATCTATCTATATATGAGAGAACAGAGGGAAACCTAAGTATAAAAGCTGCTACTGTAGACGAACGCATCAACCTAGAAGAACAAAATATGGGGAGCCTTGTGGGATTTGTGTACTGATCATTACCAACATGTATCATCAAGATTGGGTGAAAAAATCTTTGCTGGTATTTTGGAAACTGGTTATTTCTTAAAAACTTGGCAACCCATCTCAGTGAAAGTGCTTTCCACAGTCTGTGCCTAGGACTACTTGAAGAGGAAACAAACCATAAAGACAAAACTGAGAACTCCTTTATTTTATAAACTTTCAAGGAGCTACTACAAACCATGTTGTATTTAGAGTTCCAAATTCATCTATCTATATATGAGAGAACAGAGGGAAACCTAAACATAAAAACTGCTACTGTAGACGAACGCATCAACCTAGAAGAACAAAATTTGGTGAGCCAAGTGGGATTTGTGTACTGATCATTACCACCAAGTATCATCAAGATTGGGTGAAAAAATATTTGCTGGTATTTTGGAATCTCGTTATTTCTTAGAAGCTTGGAAACCCATCTCAGTGAAAGTGCTTTCCACAGTCTGTGCCTAGGACTACTTGAAGAGGAAACAAACCATAGAGACAAAACTGAGAACTTTTTTATTTTATCAAGTTTCAAAGAGCTACTACAAACCATGTTGGATTTAGAGTTAAAATTCTTCATCTATATAGGAGAGAACAGAGGGAAACCTAAATATAAAAACTGCTACTGTAGACGAACGCTTCAAACTAGAAGAACAAAAGTTGGTGAGCCAAGTGGGATTTGTGTACTGATCATTACTACCAAGTATCATCAAGTTTGGGTGAAAAAAATATTTGCTGGTATTTCGGAAACTCGTTATTTCTTAGTAGCCTCTCATCCCATCTCAATGAAAGTACATTTCCACAGTCTGTGCCTAGGGCTACTTGAAGAGGAAACAAACCATAGAGACAAAACTGAGAACTCCTTCATTTTGTCAAGTTTCAAAGAGCTACTACAAACCATGTTGGATTTAGAGTTCCAAAATCATCTATCTATATACAAGAGAACAGAGGGAAACCTAAATATAAAAACTGCTACTGTAGACGAACGCTTCAACCTAGAAGAACAAAATTTGGTGAGCCAAGTGGGATTTGTGTACTGATCATTACCACCAAGTATCATCAAGATTGGGTGAAAAATATTTGCTGGTATTTCGGAAACTCGTAATTTCTAAGAAACTTGGCAAACCCTCTAAATGAAAGTGGTTTTCCACAGTCTGTGCCTAGGGCTACTTGAAGAGGAAACAAACCATAGAGACAAAACTGAGAACTCCTTTATTTTGTCATGTTTCAAAGAGCTACTACAAACCATGTTGGATTTAGAGTTCCAAATTCATCTATCTATATATGAGAGAACAGAGTAAAACCTAAATATAAAAACTGCTACTGTAGACGAACGCTTCAACCTAGAAGAACAAAATTGGTGAGCCAAGTGGGATTTGTGCACTGATCATTACCACCAAGTATCATCAAGATTGGGTGAAAAATATTTGCTGGTATTTCGGAAAATCATAATTTCTAAGAAGCTTGGCAACCCCTCTCAATGAAAGTGCTTTTCCACAGTCTGTGCCTAGGGCTACTTGAAGAGGAAACAATCCATAGATACAAAACTGAGAACTCCTTTATTTTGTCAAGTTTCAAAGAGCTACTACAAACCATGTTGGATTTAGAGTTCCAAATTCATCTATCTATATAGGAGAGAACAGAGGGAAACCTAACTATAAAAACTGCTACTGTAGACGAACGCATCAACCTAGAAGAACAAAATTTGGTGAGCCAAGTGGGATTTGTGTACTGATCATTACCACCAAGTATCATCAAGATTGGGTGAAAAAATATTTGCTGGTATTTTGGAAACTCGTTATTTCTTAGAAGCTTGGCAACGAATCTCAGTGAAAGTGCTTTTCACAGTCTGTGCCTAGGACTACTTGAAGAGGAAACAAACCATAGAGACAAAACTGAGAACGTTTTTATTTTATCAAGTTTCAAAGAGCTATTACAAACCATGTTGGATTTAGAGTTCCAAATTCATCTATCTATATAGGAGAGAACAGAGGGAAACCTAAATATAAAAACTGCTACTGTAGACGAAAGCTTCAAACTAGAAGAACAAAATTTGGTGAGCCAAGTGGGATTTGTGTACTGATCATTACCACCAAGTATCATCAAGTTTGGGTGAAAAAATATTTGCTGGTATTTCAGAAACTCGTTATTTCTTAGAAGCTTCTCAACCCATCTCAATGAAAGTGCTTTTCCACAGTCTGTGCCTAGGGCTACTTGAAGAGGAAACAAACCATAGAGACAAAACTGAGAACTCCTTTATTTTATCAAGGTTCAAGGAGCTACTACAAACCATGTTGGATTTAGAGTTCCAAATTCATCTATCTATATATGAGAGAACAGAGGGAAACCTAAGTATAAAAGCTGCTACTGTAGACGAACGCATCAACCTAGAAGAACAAAATATGGGGAGCCTTGTGGGATATGTGTACTGATCATTACCAACATGTATCATCAAGATTGGGTGAAAAAATCTTTGCTGGTATTTTGGAAACTGGTTATTTCTTAAAAACTTGGCAACCCATCTCAGTGAAAGTGCTTTCCACAGTCTGTGCCTAGGACTACTTGAAGAGGAAACAAACCATAAAGACAAAACTGAGAACTCCTTTATTTTATAAACTTTCAAGGAGCTACTACAAACCATGTTGTATTTAGAGTTCCAAATTCATCTATCTATATATGAGAGAACAGAGGGAAACCTAAACATAAAAACTGCTACTGTAGACGAACGCATCAACCTAGAAGAACAAAATTTGGTGAGCCAAGTGGGATTTGTGTACTGATCATTACCACCAAGTATCATCAAGATTGGGTGAAAAAATATTTGCTGGTATTTTGGAATCTCGTTATTTCTTAGAAGCTTGGAAACCCATCTCAGTGAAAGTGCTTTCCACAGTCTGTGCCTAGGACTACTTGAAGAGGAAACAAACCATAGAGACAAAACTGAGAACTTTTTTATTTTATCAAGTTTCAAAGAGCTACTACAAACCATGTTGGATTTAGAGTTAAAATTCTTCATCTATATAGGAGAGAACAGAGGGAAACCTAAATATAAAAACTGCTACTGTAGACGAACGCTTCAAACTAGAAGAACAAAAGTTGGTGAGCCAAGTGGGATTTGTGTACTGATCATTACCACCAAGTATCATCAAGTTTGGGTGAAAAAATATTTGCTGGTATTTCGGAATCTCGTTATTTCTTAGAACCCTCTCATCCCATCTCAATGAAAGTACATTTCCACAGTCTGTGCCTAGGGCTACTTGAAGAGGAAACAAACCATAGAGACAAAACTGAGAACTCCTTCATTTTGTCAAGTTTCAAAGAGCTACTACAAACCATGTTGGATTTAGAGTTCCAAAATCATCTATCTATATACAAGAGAACAGAGGGAAACCTAAATATAAAAACTGCTACTGTAGACGAACGCTTCAACCTAGAAGAACAAAATTTGGTGAGCCAAGTGGGATTTGTGTACTGATCATTACCACCAAGTATCATCAAGATTGGGTGAAAAATATTTGCTGGTATTTCGGAAACTCGTAATTTCTAAGAAGCTTGGCAACCCCTCTAAATGAAAGTGCTTTTCCACAGTCTGTGCCTAGGGCTACTTGAAGAGGAAACAAACCATAGAGACAAAACTGAGAACTCCTTTATTTTGTCAAGTTTCAAAGAGCTACTACAAACCATGTTGGATTTAGAGTTCCAAATTCATCTATCTATATATGAGAGAACAGAGTAAAACCTAAATATAAAAACTGCTACTGTAGACGAACGCTTCAACCTAGAAGAACAAAATTTGGTGAGCCAAGTGGGATTTGTGTACTGATCATTACCACCAAGTATCATCAAGATTGGGTGAAAAATATTTGCTGGTATTTAGGAAAATCCTAATTTCTAAGAAGCTTGGCAACCCCTCTCAATGAAAGTGCTTTTCCACAGTCTGTGCCTAGGGCTTCTTGAAGAGGAAACAAACCATAGAGACAAAACTGAGAACTCCTTTATTTTGTCAAGTTTCAAAGAGCTACTACAAACCATGTTGGATTTAGAGTTCCAAATTCTTCTATCTATATATGAGAGAACAGAGGGAAACCTAACTATAAAAACTGCTACTGTAGACGAACGCATCAACCTAGAAGAACAAAATTTGGTGAGCCCAGTGGGATTTGTGTACTGATCATTACCTCCAATTATAATCAAGATTGGGTGAAAAAATATTTGCTGGTATTTTGGAAACTCGTTATTTCTTAGAAGCTTGGCAACAAATCTCAGTGAAAGTGCTTTTCCACAGTCTGTGCCTAGGGCTACTTGAAGAGGAAACAATCCATAGATACAAAACTGAGAACTCCTTTATTTTGTCAAGTTTCAAAGAGCTACTACAAACCATGTTGGATTTAGAGTTCCAAATTCATCTATCTATATAGGAGAGAACAGAGGGAAACCTAATTATAAAAACTGCTACTGTAGATGAAAGCTTCAAACTAGAAGAACAAAATTTGGTGAGCCAAGTGGGATTTGTGTACTGATCATTACCACCAAGTATCATCAAGTTTGGGTGAAAAAATATTTGTTGGTATTTCAGAAACTCGTTATTTCTTAGAAGCTTCTCAACCCATCTCAATGAAAGTGCTTTTCCACAGTCTGTGCCTAGGGCTACTTGAAGAGGAAACAAACCATAGAGACAAAACTGAGAACTCCTTTTTTTTATCAAGTTTCAAGGAGCTACTACAAACCATGTTGGATTTAGAGTTCCAAATTCATCTATCTATGTCGCGACCCCTTGCCCGCAAGGAAGACGCAACTCAGGAATCTTCTTTCAGCAGTTTATTCAGGCCTTGATTTAAGTATCTTATAGTGACTCACTTTCTTTCTTCTTCCTTTCTTCTTCCTCTCTCTGAGGGCCCAAGCACAGCCTAATAAAGCCTCCCACGTACCAATCTTAAGCTGCCGCGTGGGTCTTTCTTATAGGGTGGCAAGAGATAGCGTGCCAACTCTCCACAAAGGAATTTGATTTATCACAGGCCACAGTGGAAGCCGGCGCCATCATCTAATGGCGGCCACAATTTACAACAATGGCTTACTACAGTTCCCCCTTCTAATTTATAAAACAATGCAGGCGAAAGTAGAGGTCCTATCCTACTGTGCAGAGGTGGCTGCAATGTATGGTTCAGTCCTAAGGAGGGCCCTTCCCCAGACCTGACCCCATATCAGCCGACGCCTTTTTTCGTAGGGCGGGGGTGTGGACGTCAAACCCGCATGCAATAGGACATGCTTTCCTTGAGGTCCGTTGAAGGATCACTCAAGTGCAGTGCTTTGCCTCGCATCCTGCATCGTGATGAAGGTGGACGAAGGGGGACAGCTGAGGCTGTTCTGTGGCTGTACACAACGACAAACGAGTTGACAGCACCCTGAAAGAAAGGCACGGACTTTAAGGCGATAGAGAAGTATTAGTGTGGAAACCCACCTGCGTGCAATGGCAGCAAGACCGGCAGAGTGCAAGGGCTTTCCAACACTAAGAGAATAACGAGGAAAGACATGTCGATCCCAGTGCAATGTTATAACAACTTGGGGTGCAACGACCATGTCAAAGATTTACTGTTTAAGCTGCGCAAGCCAGACTTGAGGTGAATTGCCACTTTCTAAAGCTGCAAGAGCTTGGATGATCATAGCCTTATCGTGAGCATTGCGGGCCTTGAGGCGACAGAGAAACCACAAACAGAGAAACATACCGAAGCAACACATTGCACCAAAAATGCCTACCCCCACCCACTCTTTAAAAAAGGAAAAAGCAGAAGATATCCAATTGGTGAATTGACCCAAAGTCACGGGATCAACACGGGTGTTATTCAAGACAGCTATCTGGGTTAGTTGAGACTGGATCATGTCTTCCGCTTCCATGGACCAATTTCCAGCCAAATATTCGCCAATGATGCGGGAAGCATTCCTGGAATCATTAAATCTGACAGAGGTTATGCATAAATGTGCACGTTGGTCAACACAACCCAAAAGTACTAAGTCAGCCAATTCTTCTACCTGAGCTTGGAGTAAATCTATTCTTTGGTTGGCAGCTAAAATCCCTGACAAAATATGTTGATTAATTGTATTTTGGGATTCAAGTATAGTGGAAGTTTGTTGGATAACTTGATTAATGGTGGCAGCAGTTTGTACTTGATTGGCCATAGCCATTCCGGCCGTAACCGCTGCAGCAGCAGATACCGCCACGGCTGTCACTAAGCCGCTGTGATCCCGAAATCTCTGCGGACTCTAAGTAGCTCAACAATAGGGAATTTATCAGGATCCGCAGTGACCGGGATTGGGACGAAAGTTGGAATTTTCATAACCACTGCTACAGTCCAAGAACCATTCCAACACTCAGATAAGAGACAGGTAGTATGAGAACAATCCAGCATCTCCGCTGAGGTGGCCTCAGCCAGAAGGAATAAGAAAGGGGATTGGACACAGACCATTGCAGGAGGCAATGCGGCATTATACAACAGAGAGTTGAATGAAACAGATGTAAGTCTATTACCTTGTTCACTTTCCCTAACAGTACCAGAAATATTAGCCAGCCAACTTTTGGCTCCTAGCAACTGAGCCAATGCAGAAATATCGGCTGAAGCCCCCTTTTCATTGGAAATCAGCCACTGAAACCAGGACCAACCTACTCCTGTAGAGGAGCTGGCACTATTGTTAAAGTTATAAACATACCTCTTAAGAGAGGGGGAAAGGGAGAAACCTTTAGCAACTTGATGTTTCTCCCAAGAATGATCCTGACAAGGTGTAAATGTTGGGGGGAAACCAAGATTAGGGGAACAGTAAGGAGAGGCCTTAAAATGAGTGGCCTTATAAATACTACTAGAAGAAGGAGGCACTGGGATTAGTACCTCGGAGATAATAGCCAAGGTAGTTATGTTAAGAGCAGAGCTGCTGTTTGCGGGGGTCCCTGAGCCTGATTGCTTCCCCGAAACTACTTTGCTCAATACAGCACTGATAATGCTTCCTGAGACCTGATTGGACCGCAATGGTTCCTCCCAGTTAGTCAAATTTTTGGTCTTAAGGCTAATGCAATTAGCGTTTTTAAGGCTGAAACAAAAAACTCCTGTAAGATTAACTTGAGATTGATTAAAAATTCTCTCCATGTCCCCTCTAGGAGGGGCACAGGGAGCAGACATCTCACATGAGGTAGAAAAAAGAGTGGGGAGGACATTAGAATTACCATGAACCGGCATCGGCATTGGCCATGCCCGTGCCACTGCCCACCACCGCATTGGTGTCGCCTGTGCCATCGGCACCAGCACCAGAGCCAGAGCACTTAGCAGAATGAAGATCTTCATCACAGGATTGTTGTGGTATCTCTTGTTGCTGGTCAGTTGATGTCGAGACTCTTCTTGTCAAGCGTTCAGGGACCCACAACGGTTCCGTACGATCCTGGGGAAAAACACATACAGATCCTCGTGCCCATGTCAGCACGGGGTCAGGGCCATTCCATTGGCCCGTAAGAACATCCTTCCACTTAACATAGCCAATCACAGAGGGCTGAGGGGACACATGTCTATCGGCCGCAGAGCGACCATGAATATCCAAATTCAAAAAATTAATGGTAAAGAGAGCTAAGGACAGGCGTTCTTTAGGAGTGTGTTCAGCTCCTATTCCCCCTTTTTGTTTTTGTAAAGTTTCCTTTAAGGTGCGATGAGCACGCTCAACAATGCCTTGTCCTTGAGGATTATAAGGCAAACCATGAGTAAGTTGCACTCCCATAGTAGAACAAAAAGCTGTAAATTGTCTGCCAGTATAAGCAGGTCCATTATCAGTCTTAAGGGATGCAGGTGCACCCCATGCTGCCCATGCCTCTAAACAGTGAGTAATGACATTACGTGCCTTTTCTCCCGATAAAGCAGAAGCATGGATAATTCCAGAGCACGTATCAACGGAAACATGCACATACTTAAGGTTACCAAAGTCAGGTATATGTGTCACATCCATTTGCCAAACAACCAATGGCTTTAATCCCCGTGGGTTTACTCCATAATTAGGGGGATGAAGAAATGTGACACAATGGGGACATTGCAATACTATCTGCCGAGCATCCGCTCTTGAAATGGAAAAACGCCTGCGCAGCGTTAATGCATTAACATGGAAGTTTTGGTGAAACAACTTAGCCCTCTCTAAGGAGGAAGCCAAGCATATCAATTGACTTCTAGTGGCTAAGTCCGCACAGGCATTACCTTGGGATAACGGACCAGGAAGAGAGGTGTGAGCCCTGATGTGCATTGGATAAAAAGAAGCAGTGCGGTTAGAGATAAGCTGTTGAAGCTGAGTAAAGTAAACAGACACATTGTGGGCATCACTAATAGTTCCCACGGCCTCCAGGACTTTTAGTGCTTGTACCACATAACTGGAGTCCGAAATAAGATTCAAAGGAAAAGAACACTGTTTAAAAACTTCAATAACAATTTGTAGTTCTACCCATTGTGGATTTCCAGGAGCAAATTGATGCTGGATAGGGGGAGAGTCATTAATTACGTAGGCTCCCATTCCAGACTTGGAACCATCAGTAAAAATGTTAACAGCCCCCGGAATTGGACTGGATGAAGTTACCTTAGGGAAAATGATGGGATGTTCTTTAACAAAATGGAGTAATGGATGAGAAGGGTAGTGATTATCAATACTCCCTTGAAACGAGCAACACAGAATAGCCCAGTTGTCTAGAGTAGCACATAAAACATTAAGTTGAGCTTTAGTGTAGGGTATGATAAGAGAAGAAGGTGATTGGCCGAAAAATTGAATGCTTTGTTGAATCCCTTTAAGTGCCAATGCTGCAACAGCATCAGGATAATATTCTAAGGATTTTCCTGGGGATACATGTGGGTGGATCCATAGTAAAGGCCCATCTTGCCACAGTACTCCTGTAGGCTGCCGCATAGTGGCAAGCACGCATAACTGGAAAGGTTTATCACTCTGGAGCCTGCATAGAGTGGCATGCTGTATAGCTTGTTCTACTTTTATAAGGGCCGCTCTAGCCTCAGTAGTGAGGCTACCAGGGGAAGCAAGATCTGGATCACCCTTAAGAGTAGCATACAAAGGCTGGAGCACAATATTAGGAATATGTAAATATCCTCTTATCCAATTAATATCTCCCAGCAATTTTTGAAAATCATTTAAAGTTCGGAGATCTTGAGTCCTGATGGTAATTTTTTGTGGTTTTAATTTGTCATACCCAATTGTTGCTCCCAAAAACCTGATAGAATCCCCCGTTTGAACCTTTTCAGGTGCGATGTGCAGTCCATGTTGAGCCAACAGCATCACGAGTTCTTTATAAGCCTCATAAACTGTCTGTTCTAATTTTGCGGCCAATAACACATCATCCATATAGTGAATGATCTTGGTGGAGGAATACTTATGTCTGAGAGGTGCGAGTGCCTTTCCCACATACATCTGGCACATCGTGGGACTGTTAGCCATCCCCTGTGGCAACACCACCCACTCAAACCTTTGATCTGGTTCCTCATGATTACACGAGGGAAGGGTGAAAGCAAAACGTTGGGAATCTTTAGGATGCAAAGGAATGGAAAAGAAACAGTCTTTAATGTCAATAACAATTATATGCCAGCCTTGAGGAACAGAGGAGAGCAGAGGCAGCCCTCTTTGAATGGGCCCCATAAGCTGCATCTGAGCATTAACTGCTCGTAGATCATGCAGTAGGCGCCACTTCCCTGATTTTTTCTTAATGACAAATATGGGAGTATTCCATGGAGAAGTAGAAGGTTGGATGTGACCCAAATCAAGTTGTTCTTTGACTAGATCATGGGCTGCTGCCAGTTTAGCCGAGGGAAGAGGCCACTGAGGCACCCAAACAGGCTCCTCGGTGAGCCATGTTATGGGTATTTGAGCCCCAGTGGCCCCTAGGAAAAACCCAGACCAAACCTGTTAAGCTTTTGATGACCTTGCACAGGATGCTTACGTCCCTGTAGGTGCCTTCCTAGTCCTAGACCTGGCTTATACCCCATATCTTGCATGATATGTTGAGACACTGGGGAATAGTCATTACTAAGAGTGAACCCCATGTCTTTCATCAGATCACGGCCCCATAAAGAAATAGGTAAATCAAGTACATAAGGCTGAAAAGTACCATCGTGTCCTTCCGAGTCCTTACAAGATAGATGTCTACAGCTGATTTGAGGGGCTTGGGCATATCCAAGTCCTCTTAAGGATTGATCAGAAGCCTGCACTGGCCATCCCCTAGACCAGTCCTTAAGGGCTATGATACTACGATCTGCTCCTGTGTCCAGCAATCTCACAATAGATTTACCCTCTATGCTTAATTCCAAAGTGGGGCGATTGCTCATATCCAGTGACAAATAGGCACAATTTCCTCCGGTGGTACCAATCTGATTTCCTGCCCGTGACCTTGAGTCAGCAGGGAAGTGATTATGCAAACTAGGCAAAATTAGCAATTGAGCAATCCGATCCCCTGGGGAGATAGACACAATGCCCCTTGGAGCTTCTACCATAACCTTTACTGCCCCTACAGTATCAGGGTTTACAACTCCGGGGAAAACATGAAGACCTTGTAGGATAGAGGATGCACGTCCAATTAACAAACCTACAGTGCCAGGGGGTAAAGGCCCTTTGAACTCAGTTTCCACCAATTGGACTCCCATCTTAGGTGTTAATACGAGTCTGGAGGTGGAACAGAGGTCCAATCCCGCGGCACCTGTAGTGGCTCTCCGCATCTCGTGGGATGGCGCAGAGAAGGCCATGTCTCGGGTTCGGGTGTGACATTCTCCATTGCCCCATATATTCGTGGGCCCTGGGGTCGGGGGCCACTTTGGCCGTTTTTTGGCCCAGCTGAAATAGGCTGTCCATGGATGTCCCTCACTGATCTACACTCCCTTGCCCAATGCTTCCCCTTTTTGCATTTTGGACACAGCCCCGGTTGACGAGGGCCATTAGAAGGGCCACCGCGAGGAGGTCCAGTAAAATTGCCTTTTTTGGGACAGTCACGTTTGAAATGGCCGGATTGACCACAATGGAAGCATGTTCCGGCACCAGGACCGCCCCCTTTTGCAATCCGAAGGACAGCAGCTGCAAGACCTGCATTAGTTAAAGGTCCTCCAAGCTCTCTACACACTTTCATCCAAGCTTCTATGCCCTTGTTTTTATAAGGAGCGATTGCTGCTTTACATTCTTTGGTGCATTGCTCAAAAACAAGTTGTTTAATCAAGGGCATTGCTCTATCAGGGTCACCAAAGATTTTTCCTGCGGCATCCACCATCCTAGCAACAAAGTCCGAGAAAGGTTCTGTGGGGCCTTGCATGATTTTTGTTAAATTGCCAGACACTTCTCCTCTATTTGGGAGTGATTTCCATGCACGGATACAAATGTTATTGATCTGTTCATATACCTCAGGGGGATATCCTGTTTGTTGATTAGCATATCTGCCTTGTCCCAAAAGCATTTCCTTGTCCCAATGGGGGTGTCCCGCCGCATAGTTTTGGGCAGCCTGCTCTACAGCACCCTCTAGCATAAAGGCTCTCCAGTCCAAATATTTGCCTGGAGAAACACAAGCCCGAACAAGGCTAGCCCAATCAGAGGGAGTCATACAGTGTCTAGACAGACTCTCCACCTGAGTTAATGTGAAGGCGGCATCCACCCCATAAGTACGCACAGACTCTGCCAGGGTCTTCACAATTTTGAAATCTAAGGGCTCATGGAATCTTCCCCTATTGTCATCCTGGAAAACTGGATAAGCAAGACCCATCTCAGCATTAACAGCCCTCCATGTTTGGGCATGGAAAGCTCTCCTCGAAACACCCTCACCGTACGGCGGCGGGTCTGGAGGATCATTTTTCTTGAGCTCCTGTTTATTTTTATTCCCTTCTCCCATAGTTAAATTCCCTAGCTGCCGAGACAGTCTCCCGAGCTCCTCCTGTTCTTCCTCCTCCTCTTCTGACCCACTTTTGCATGGGAGTGTGCGCAGTGTACTGAGATCTGGATACAGGCGTTTCCTCCCCCGTTTCTCGCTCTGCACATTCCCCTCCTCCTGAAATATTTCACTCCGTGCCAGAGACAATCGCCTCCTCCCCTGTTTCTCGCTCCGCACACTGCCATCCTCCTGAAATACGTCACTGCCTGCCGGAGATAATTGTTTCCTCCCCTGTTTCTCGCTCCGCACACTCCCACCCTCCTGAAATACCTCACTGCCTGCCATTTCTGATTTTTCTTCATGTAACTGCTCTAAAACTTCTTGTCCTTTAGTAAGTGCTTCCTGACATCTGCTATCTGTGAGGCAACTACGAATCATCTTCCAAAGGGGTATCACCCCACCCTCTAATATGCCCTGCTCAGAAGCAAAGTCAAGGTCTCTGCCTAACTTATCCCAGCTAGGCAGAGTAAAGCTGCCCCAGAACGGAAACCACGATGCAGCAATAACTGTCTTCTGTAAAAATCTCTGTAAAGTACTACGTTTCACTTCTAGGCCCTTGGAATGTAACAGGTTATCTAGGGCCAGGAGAAGCGGACTTGAAGATACGGCACCCATGACACAACAAAAGACACACAACAAACAAGAGTGAAAGTAAGAGCAAAAGTACACAGTGCAGCTGCAATAAGATTTAATGCTCTCTCTGGCTCTACAGAGGAGCTGCCGCCTTGACAGCGGGTCCTAAATCACCTAGGACTAATCTCCGCTTTAGCCGGGGTCCCAATTAACCTGGGACTAATCTCTGCTTTAACCGCAGGTCCCAATTAACCTGGGACTAATCTCTGCTTTAATAGCAGGTCCCACCTTACCTGGGACTAACCGGTGCACCACCCCTGACTGCTGAAAGTTCTGGTTCCCGGGTCTCGGCA
>NW_027510215.1:0-35512 GCF_048772815.1 Callospermophilus lateralis | reverse complement strand
TTGGTGGTAATGATCAGTTCAACTAGATTTTCGGGCACTTGGCTGCCCAACTTTCACTCTTCTAGGTTCAAGCGTTCGTTTCCAGTAACATTTTGAATTTTTAGGTTTCACTCTGTTTTCTGCTATATAGATAGATGTGTTTGGAATTCTAAATCAAACACGGTTTGTGCTAGCTCCTTGAAACTTGACCAAATGAAGTAGTTCTAAGTTCTATCTCTATGGTTTGTTTCCTCTTGAAGTACCCCATGCAGAGACTGGCGAAAAACACTTTCGTTTGAAAGGGGTTGCCAAGCGTCCAAAAAACTACTAGTTTGCTGAAATCTCAGCAAACATTTTTTCACCAAAACTTGATGATACTTTTTGGTAATGATCAGTTCACTAATCCCACTTGGCTGCCCAACTTTCACTCTTCTAGGTTCAAGCGTTCGTTTCCAGTAACACTTTGAATTTTTAGGTTTCACTCTGTTTTCTGCTATATAGATAGATGTGTTCGAAACTCTGAATCAAACACGGTTTGTGCTAGCTGCGTGAAACTTGACAAAATGAAGTAGTTCTAAGTTATATCTCTATGGTTTGTTTCCTCTTGAAGTACCCCATGCAGAGACTGGCGAAAAACACTTTCGTTTGAAAGGGGTTGCCAAGCATCCAAAAACTACTAGTTTGCTGAATCCAGCAAACATTTTTTCACCAAAACTTGATGATATTTGGTGGTAATGATCAGTTCACTAATCCCACTTGGCTGCCCAACTTTCACTCTTCTAGGTTCAAGCGTTCGTTTCCAGTAACATTTTGAATTTTTAGGTTTCACTCTGTTTTCTGCTATATAGATAGATGTGTTCGAAACTCTGAATCAAACACGGTTTGTGCTAGCTGCGTGAAACTTGACCAAATGAAGTAGTTCTAAGTTCTATCTCTATGGTTTGTTTCCTCTTGAAGTACCCCAATGCAGAGACTGGCGAAAAACACTTTCGTTTGAAAGGGGTTGCCAAGCTTCCAAAAAACTACTAGTTTGCTGAAATCTCAGCAAACATTTTTTCACCAAAACTTGATGATACTTGGTGGTAATGATCAGTTCACTAATCCCACTTGGCTGCCCAACTTTCACTCTTCTAGGTTCAAGCGTTCGTTTCCAGTAACACTTTGAATTTTTAGGTTTCACTCTGTTTTCTGCTATATAGATAGATGTGTTTGGAATTCTAAATCAAACACGGTTTGTGCTAGCTCCTTGAAACTTGACAAATGAAGTAGTTCTAAGTTCTATCTCTATGGTTTGTTTCCTCTTGAAGTACCCCATGCAGAGACTGGCGAAAAACACTTTCGTTTGAAAGGGGTTGCCAAGCGTCCAAAAACTACTAGTTTGCTGAAATCTCAAGCAAACATTTTTTCACCAAAACTTGATGATACTTGGTGGTAATGATCAGTTCACTAATCCCACTTGGCTGCCCAACTTTCACTCTTCTAGGTTCAAGCGTTCGTTTCCAGTAACATTTTGAATTTTTAGGTTTCACTCTGTTTTCTGCTACATAGATAGCTGTGTTTGGAATTCTAAATCAAACACTGTTTGTGCTAGCTCCTTGAAACTTGACCAAATGTAGTAGTTCTAAGTTCTATCTCTATGGTTTGTTTCCTCTTGAAGTACCCCATGCAGAGACTGGCGAAAAACACTTTCGTTTTGAAAGGGGTTGCCAAGATTCCAAAAAACTACCAGTTTGCTGAAATCTCAGCAAACATTTTTTCACCAAAACTTGATGATACTTGGTGGTAATGATCAGTTCACTAATCCCACTTGTCTGCCCAACTTTCTCTCTTCTAGGTTCAAGCGTTCGTTTCCAGTAACACTTTGAATTTTTAGGTTTCACTCTGTTTTCTGCTATATATATAGATGTGTTTGAAACTCTGAATCAAACACGGTTTGTGCTAGCTCCTTGAAACTTGACCAAATGAAGTAGTTCTAAGTTCTATCTCTATGGTTTGTTTCCTCTTGAAGTACCCCATGCAGAGACTGGCGAAAAACACTTTCGTTTGAAAGGGGTTGCCAAGCGTCCAAAAAACTACTAGTTTGCTGAAATCTCAGCAAACACTTTTTCACCAAAACTTGATGATACTTGGTGGTAATGATCATTTCACTAATCCCACTTGGCTGCCCAACTTTCACTCTTCTAGGTTCAAGCGTTCGTTTCCAGTAACATTTTGAATTTTTAGGTTTCACTCTGTTTTATGCTATATAGATAGTTGTGTTTGGAATTCTAAATCAAACACGGTTTGTGCTAGCTCCTTGAAACTTGACCAAATGAAGTAGTTCTAAGTTCTATCTCTATGGTTTGTTTCCTCTTGAAGTACCCCATGCAGAGACTGGCGAAAAACACTTTCGTTTGAAAGGGGTTGCCAAGCGTCCAAAAAACTACTAGTTTGCTGAAATCTCAGCAAACATTTTTTCACCAAAACTTGATGATACTTGGTGGTAATGATCAGTTCACTAATCCCACTTGGCTGCCCAACTTTCACTCTTCTAGGTTCAAGCGTTCGTTTCCAGTAACACTTTGAATTTTTAGGTTTCACTCTGTTTTCTGCTATATAGATAGATGTGTTCGAAACTCTGAATCAAACACGGTTTGTGCTAGCTGCGTGAAACTTGACAAAATGAAGTAGTTCTAAGTTCTATCTCTATGGTTTGTTTCCTCTTGAAGTACCCCATGCAGAGACTGGCGAAAAACACTTTCGTTTGAAAGGGGTTGCCAAGCGTCCAAAAAACTACTAGTTTGCTGAAATCTCAGCAAACATTTTTTCACCAAAACTTGATGATACTTGGTGGTAATGATCAGTTCACTAATCCCACTTGGCTGCCCAACTTTCACTCTTCTAGGTTCAAGCATTCGTTTCCAGTAACACTTTGAATTTTTAGGTTTCACTCTGTTTTCTGCTATATAGATAGATGTGTTTGGATTTCTAAATCAAACACGGTTTGTGCTAGCTCCTTGAAACTTGACCAAATGAAGTAGTTCTAAGTTCTCTCTCTATGGTTTTGTTTCCTCTTGAAGTACCCCATGCAGAGACTGGCGAAAAACACTTTCGTTTGAAAGGGGTTGCCAAGCGTCCAAAAACTACTAGTTTGCTGAAATCTCAGCAAACATTTTTTCACCAAAACTTGATGATACTTGGTGGTAATGATCAGTTCACTAATCCCACTTGGCTGCCCAACTTTCACTCTTCTAGGTTCAAGCGTTCGTTTCCAGTAACACTTTGAATTTTTAGGTTTCACTCTGTTTTCTGCTATATAGATAGATGTGTTCGAAACTCTGAATCAAACACGGTTTGTGCTAGCTGCGTGAAACTTGACAAAATGAAGTAGTTCTAAGTTCTATCTCTATGGTTTGTTTTTTCTTGAAGTACCCCATGCAGAGACTGGCGAAAAACACTTTCGTTTGAAAGGGGTTGCCAAGCTTCCAAAAAACTACTAGTTTGCTGAAATCTCAGCAAACATTTTTTTCACCAAAACTTGATGATACTTGGTGGTAATGATCAGTTCACTAATCCCACTTGGCTGCCCAACTTTCACTCTTCTAGGTTCAAGCGTTCGTTTCCAGTAACATTTTGAATTTTTAGGTTTCACTCTGTTTTCTGCTACATAGATAGCTGTGTTTGGAATTCTAAATCAAACACTGTTTGTGCTAGCTCCTTGAAACTTGACCAAATGTAGTAGTTCTAAGTTCTATCTCTATGGTTTGTTTCCTCTTGAAGTACCCCATGCAGAGACTGGCGAAAAACACTTTCGTTTGAAAGGGGTTGCCAAGCGTCCAAAAAACTACTAGTTTGCTGAAATCCCAGCGAACATTTTTTCACCAAAACTTGATGATACTTGGTGGTAATGATCAGTTCACTAATCCCACTTGGCTGCCCAACTTTCACTCTTCTAGGTTCAAGCGTTCGTTTCCAGTAACATTTTGAGTTTTTAGGTTTCACTCTGTTTTCTGCTATATAGATAGATGTGTTCGAAACTCTGAATCAAACACTGTTTGTGCTAGCTGCGTGAAACTTGACCAAATGAAGTAGTTCTAAGTTCTATCTCTATGGTTTGTTTCCTCTTGAAGTACCCCATGCAGAGACTGGCGAAAAACACTTTCGTTTGAAAGGGGTTGCCAAGCTTCCAAAAAACTACTAGTTTGCTGAAATCTCAGCAAACATTTTTTCACCAAAACTTGATGATACTTGGTGGTAATGATCATTTCACTAATCCCACTTGGCTGCCCAACTTTCACTCTTCTAGGTTCAAGCGTTCGTTTCCAGTAACATTTTGAATTTTTAGGTTTCACTCTGTTTTATGCTATATAGATAGTTGTGTTTGGAATTCTAAATCAAACACGGTTTGTGCTAGCTCCTTGAAACTTGACCAAATGAAGTAGTTCTAAGTTCTATCTCTATGGTTTGTTTCCTCTTGAAGTACCCCATGCAGAGACTGGCGAAAAACACTTTCGTTTGAAAGGGGTTGCCAAGCGTCCAAAAAACTACTAGTTTGCTGAAATCTCAGCAAACATTTTTTCACCAAAACTTGATGATACTTGGTGGTAATGATCAGTTCACTAATCCCACTTGGCTGCCCAACTTTCACTCTTCTAGGTTCAAGCGTTCGTTTCCAGTAACACTTTGAATTTTTAGGTTTCACTCTGTTTTCTGCTATATAGATAGATGTGTTCGAAACTCTGAATCAAACACGGTTTGTGCTAGCTGCGTGAAACTTGACAAAATGAAGTAGTTCTAAGTTCTATCTCTATGGTTTGTTTCCTCTTGAAGTACCCCATGCAGAGACTGGCGAAAAACACTTTCGTTGAAAGGGGTTGCCAAGCGTCCAAAAAACTACTAGTTTGCTGAAATCTCAGCAAACATTTTTCACCAAAACTTGATGATACTTGGTGGTAATGATCAGTTCACTAATCCCACTTGGCTGCCCAACTTTCACTCTTCTAGGTTCAAGCATTCGTTTCCAGTAACACTTTGAATTTTTAGGTTTCACTCTGTTTTTCTGCTATATAGATAGATGTGTTGGATTTCTAAATCAAACACGGTTTGTGCTAGCTCCTTGAAACTTGACCAAATGAAGTAGTTCTAAGTTCTCTCTCTATGGTTTGTTTCCTCTTGAAGTACCCCATGCAGAGACTGGCGAAAAACACTTTCGTTTGAAAGGGGTTGCCAAGCGTCCAAAAAACTACTAGTTTGCTGAAATCTCAGCAAACATTTTTTCACCAAAACTTGATGATACTTGGTGGTAATGATCAGTTCACTAATCCCACTTGGCTGCCCAACTTTCACTCTTCTAGGTTCAAGCGTTCGTTTCCAGTAACACTTTGAATTTTTAGGTTTCACTCTGTTTTCTGCTATATAGATAGATGTGTTCGAAACTCTGAATCAAACACGGTTTGTGCTAGCTGCGTGAAACTTGACAAAATGAAGTAGTTCTAAGTTCTATCTCTATGGTTTGTTTCTCTTGAAGTACCCCATGCAGAGACTGGCGAAAAACACTTTCGTTTGAAAGGGTTGCCAAGCTTCCAAAAAACTACTAGTTTGCTGAAATCTCAGCAAACATTTTTTCACCAAAACTTGATGATACTTGGTGGTAATGATCAGTTCACTAATCCCACTTGGCTGCCCAACTTTCACTCTTCTAGGTTCAAGCGTTCGTTTCCAGTAACATTTTGAATTTTTAGGTTTCACTCTGTTTTCTGCTACATAGATAGCTGTGTTTGGAATTCTAAATCAAACACTGTTTGTGCTAGCTCCTTGAAACTTGACCAAATGTAGTAGTTCTAAGTTCTATCTCTATGGTTTGTTTCCTCTTGAAGTACCCCATGCAGAGACTGGCGAAAAACACTTTCGTTTGAAAGGGGTTGCCAAGCGTCCAAAAAACTACTAGTTTGCTGAAATCCCAGCGAACATTTTTTCACCAAAACTTGATGATACTTGGTGGTAATGATCAGTTCACTAATCCCACTTGGCTGCCCAACTTTCACTCTTCTAGGTTCAAGCGTTCGTTTCCAGTAACATTTTGAGTTTTTAGGTTTCACTCTGTTTTCTGCTATATAGATAGATGTGTTCGAAACTCTGAATCAAACACTGTTTGTGCTAGCTGCGTGAAACTTGACCAAATGAAGTAGTTCTAAGTTCTATCTCTATGGTTTGTTTCCTCTTGAAGTACCCCATGCAGAGACTGGCGAAAAACACTTTCGTTTGAAAGGGGTTGCCAAGCTTCCAAAAAACTACTAGTTTGCTGAAATCTCAGCAAACATTTTTTCACCAAAACTTGATGATACTTGGTGGTAATGATCAGTTCACTAATCCCACTTGGCTGCCCAACTTTCACTCTTCTAGGTTCAAGCGTTCGTTTCCAGTAACACTTTGAATTTTTAGGTTTCACTCTGTTTTCTGCTATATAGATAGATGTGTTTGGAATTCTAAATCAAACACGGTTTGTGCTAGCTCCTTGAAACTTGACCAAATGAAGTAGTTCTAAGTTCTATCTCTATGGTTTGTTTCCTCTTGAAGTACCCCATGCAGAGACTGGCGAAAAACACTTTCGTTTGAAAGGGGTTGCCAAGCGTCCAAAAAACTACTAGTTTGCTGAAATCTCAGCAAACATTTTTTCACCAAAACTTGATGATACTTGGTGGTAATGATCAGTTCACTAATCCCACTTGGCTGCCCAACTTTCACTCTTCTAGGTTCAAGCGTTCGTTTCCAGTAACACTTTGAATTTTTAGGTTTCACTCTGTTTTCTGCTATATAGATAGATGTGTTCGAAACTCTGAATCAAACACGGTTTGTGCTAGCTGCGTGAAACTTGACAAAATGAAGTAGTTCTAAGTTCTATCTCTATGGTTTGTTTCCTCTTGAAGTACCCCATGCAGAGACTGGCGAAAAACACTTTCCTTTGAAAGGGGTTGCCAAGCTTCCAAAAAACTACTAGTTTGCTGAAATCTCAGCAAACATTTTTTCACCAAAACTTGATGATACTTGGTGGTAATGATCAGTTCACTAATCCCACTTGGCTGCCCAACTTTCACTCTTCTAGGTTCAAGCGTTCGTTTCCAGTAACACTTTGAATTTTTAGGTTTCACTCTGTTTTCTGCTATATAGATAGATGTGTTTGGAATTCTAAATCAAACACGGTTTGTGCAAGCTCCTTGAAACTTGACCAAAAGAAGTAGTTCTAAGTTCTATCTCTATGGTTTGTTTCCTCTTGAAGTACCCCATGCAGAGACTGGCGAAAAACACTTTCGTTTGAAAGGGGTTGCCAAGATTCCAAAAAACTACTAGTTTGCTGAAATCTCAGCAAACATTTTTTCACCAAAACTTGATGATACTTGGTGGTAATGATCAGTTCACTAATCCCACTTGGCTGCCCAGCTTTCTCTCTTCTAGGTTCAAGCGTTCGTTTCCAGTAACACTTTGAATTTTTAGGTTTCACTCTGTTTTCTGCTATATAGATAGATGTGTTCGAAACTCTGAATCAAACACGGTTTGTGCTAGCTGCGTGAAACTTGACAAAATGAAGTAGTTCTAAGTTCTATCTCTATGGTTTGTTTCCTCTTGAAGTACCCCATGCAGAGACTGGCGAAAAACACTTTCCTTTGAAAGGGGTTGCCAAGCTTCCAAAAAACTACTAGTTTGCTGAAATCTCAGCAAACATTTTTTCACCAAAACTTGATGATACTTGGTGGTAATGATCAGTTCACTAATCCCACTTGGCTGCCCAACTTTCACTCTTCTAGGTTCAAGCGTTCGTTTCCAGTAACACTTTGAATTTTTAGGTTTCACTCTGTTTTCTGCTATATAGATAGATGTGTTTGGAATTCTAAATCAAACACGGTTTGTGCTAGCTCCTTGACACTTGACCAAATGAAGTAGTTCTAAGTTCTATCTCTATGGTTTGTTTCCTCTTGAAGTACCCCATGCAGAGACTGGCGAAAAACACTTTCGTTTGAAAGGGGTTGCCAAGCGTCCAAAAAACTACTAGTTTGCTGAAATCTCAGCAAACATTTTTTCACCAAAACTTGATGATACTTGCTGGTAATGATCAGTTCACTAATCCCACTTGGCTGCCCAACTTTCACTCTTCTAGGTTCAAGCGTTCGTTTCCAGTAACACTTTGAATTTTTAGGTTTCACTCTGTTTTCTGCTATATAGATAGATGTGTTCGAAACTCTGAATCAAACACGGTTTGTGCTAGCTGCGTGAAACTTGACAAAATGAAGTAGTTCTAAGTTCTATCTCTATGGTTTGTTTCCTCTTGAAGTACCCCATGCAGAGACTGGCGAAAAACACTTTCGTTTGAAAGGGGTTGCCAAGCGTCCAAAAAACTACTAGTTTGCTTCAATCCCAGCGAACATTTTTTCACCAAAACTTGATGATACTTGGTGGTAATGATCAGTTCACTAATCCCACTTGGCTGCCCAACTTTCACTCTTCTAGGTTCAAGCGTTCGTTTCCAGTAACATTTTGAGTTTTTAGGTTTCACTCTGTTTTCTGCTATATAGATAGATGTGTTCGAAACTCTGAATCAAACACTGTTTGTGCTAGCTGCGTGAAACTTGACCAAATGAAGTAGTTCTAAGTTCTATCTCTATGGTTTGTTTCCTCTTGAAGTACCCCATGCAGAGACTGGCGAAAAACACTTTCGTTTGAAAGGGGTTGCCAAGCTTCCAAAAAACTACTAGTTTGCTGAAATCTCAGCAAACATTTTTTCACCAAAACTTGATGATACTTGGTGGTAATGATCAGTTCACTAATCCCACTTGGCTGCCCAACTTTCACTCTTCTAGGTTCAAGCGTTCGTTTCCAGTAACACTTTGAATTTTTAGGTTTCACTCTGTTTTCTGCTATATAGATAGATGTGTTTGGAATTCTAAATCAAACACGGTTTGTGCTAGCTCCTTGAAACTTGACCAAATGAAGTAGTTCTAAGTTCTATCTCTATGGTTTGTTTCCTCTTGAAGTACCCCATGCAGAGACTGGCGAAAAACACTTTCGTTTGAAAGGGGTTGCCAAGCGTCCAAAAAACTACTAGTTTGCTGAAATCTCAGCAAACATTTTTTCACCAAAACTTGATGATACTTGGTGGTAATGATCAGTTCACTAATCCCACTTGGCTGCCCAACTTTCACTCTTCTAGGTTCAAGCGTTCGTTTCCAGTAACACTTTGAATTTTTAGGTTTCACTCTGTTTTCTGCTATATAGATAGATGTGTTCGAAACTCTGAATCAAACACGGTTTGTGCTAGCTGCGTGAAACTTGACAAAATGAAGTAGTTCTAAGTTCTATCTCTATGGTTTGTTTCCTCTTGAAGTACCCCATGCAGAGACTGGCGAAAAACACTTTCCTTTGAAAGGGGTTGCCAAGCTTCCAAAAAACTACTAGTTTGCTGAAATCTCAGCAAACATTTTTTCACCAAAACTTGATGATACTTGGTGGTAATGATCAGTTCACTAATCCCACTTGGCTGCCCAACTTTCACTCTTCTAGGTTCAAGCGTTCGTTTCCAGTAACACTTTGAATTTTTAGGTTTCACTCTGTTTTCTGCTATATAGATAGATGTGTTTGGAATTCTAAATCAAACACGGTTTGTGCTAGCTCCTTGAAACTTGACCAAATGAAGTAGTTCTAAGTTCTATCTCTATGGTTTGTTTCCTCTTGAAGTACCCCATGCAGAGACTGGCGAAAAACACTTTCGTTTGAAAGGGGTTGCCAAGATTCCAAAAAACTACTAGTTTGCTGAAATCTCAGCAAACATTTTTTCACCAAAACTTGATGATACTTGGTGGTAATGATCAGTTCACTAATCCCACTTGGCTGCCCAGCTTTCTCTCTTCTAGGTTCAAGCGTTCGTTTCCAGTAACACTTTGAATTTTTAGGTTTCACTCTGTTTTCTGCTATATAGATAGATGTGTTTGAAACTCTGAATCAAACACGGTTTGTGCTAGCTCCTTGAAACTTGACCAAATGAAGTAGTTCTAAGTTCTATCTCTATGGTTTGTTTCCTCTTGAAGTACCCCATGCAGAGACTGGCGAAAAACACTTTCGTTTGAAAGGGGTTGCCAAGCGTCCAAAAAACTACTAGTTTGCTGAAATCTCAGCAAACATTTTTTCAACAAAACTTGATGATACTTTTTGGTAATGATCAGTTCACTAATCCCACTTGGCTGCCCAACTTTCACTCTTCTAGGTTCAAGCGTTCGTTTCCAGTAACACTTTGAATTTTTAGGTTTCACTCTGTTTTCTGCTATATAGATAGATGTGTTCGAAACTCTGAATCAAACACGGTTTGTGCTAGCTGCGTGAAACTTGACAAAATGAAGTAGTTCTAAGTTCTATCTCTATGGTTTGTTTCCTCTTGAAGTACCCCATGCAGAGACTGGCGAAAAACACTTTCGTTTGAAAGGGGTTGCCAAGCATCCAAAAAACTACTAGTTTGCTGAAATCCCAGCAAACATTTTTTCACCAAAACTTGATGATATTTGGTGGTAATGATCAGTTCACTAATCCCACTTGGCTGCCCAACTTTCACTCTTCTAGGTTCAAGCGTTCGTTTCCAGTAACATTTTGAATTTTTAGGTTTCACTCTGTTTTCTGCTATATAGATAGATGTGTTCGAAACTCTGAATCAAACACGGTTTGTGCTAGCTGCGTGAAACTTGACCAAATGAAGTAGTTCTAAGTTCTATCTCTATGGTTTGTTTCCTCTTGAAGTACCCCATGCAGAGACTGGCGAAAAACACTTTCGTTTGAAAGGGGTTGCCAAGCTTCCAAAAAACTACTAGTTTGCTGAAATCTCAGCAAACATTTTTTCACCAAAACTTGATGATACTTGGTGGTAATGATCAGTTCACTAATCCCACTTGGCTGCCCAACTTTCACTCTTCTAGGTTCAAGCGTTCGTTTCCAGTAACACTTTGAATTTTTAGGTTTCACTCTGTTTTCTGCTATATAGATAGATGTGTTTGGAATTCTAAATCAAACACGGTTTGTGCTAGCTCCTTGAAACTTGACCAAATGAAGTAGTTCTAAGTTCTATCTCTATGGTTTGTTTCCTCTTGAAGTACCCCATGCAGAGACTGGCGAAAAACACTTTCGTTTGAAAGGGGTTGCCAAGCGTCCAAAAACTACTAGTTTGCTGAAATCTCAGCAAACATTTTTTCACCAAAACTTGATGATACTTGGTGGTAATGATCAGTTCACTAATCCCACTTGGCTGCCCAACTTTCACTCTTCTAGGTTCAAGCGTTCGTTTCCAGTAACATTTTGAATTTTTAGGTTTCACTCTGTTTTCTGCTACATAGATAGCTGTGTTTGGAATTCTAAATCAAACACTGTTTGTGCTAGCTCCTTGAAACTTGACCAAATGTAGTAGTTCTAAGTTCTATCTCTATGGTTTGTTTCCTCTTGAAGTACCCCATGCAGAGACTGGCGAAAAACACTTTCGTTTGAAAGGGGTTGCCAAGATTCCAAAAAACTACCAGTTTGCTGAAATCTCAGCAAACATTTTTTCACCAAAACTTGATGATACTTGGTGGTAATGATCAGTTCACTAATCCCACTTGTCTGCCCAACTTTCTCTCTTCTAGGTTCAAGCGTTCGTTTCCAGTAACACTTTGAATTTTTAGGTTTCACTCTGTTTTCTGCTATATAGATAGATGTGTTTGAAACTCTGAATCAAACACGGTTTGTGCTAGCTCCTTGAAACTTGACCAAATGAAGTAGTTCTAAGTTCTATCTCTATGGTTTGTTTCCTCTTGAAGTACCCCATGCAGAGACTGGCGAAAAACACTTTCGTTTGAAAGGGGTTGCCAAGCGTCCAAAAAACTACTAGTTTGCTGAAATCTCAGCAAACACTTTTTCACCAAAACTTGATGATACTTGGTGGTAATGATCATTTCACTAATCCCACTTGGCTGCCCAACTTTCACTCTTCTAGGTTCAAGCGTTCGTTTCCAGTAACATTTTGAATTTTTAGGTTTCACTCTGTTTTATGCTATATAGATAGTTGTGTTTGGAATTCTAAATCAAACACGGTTTGTGCTAGCTCCTTGAAACTTGACCAAATGAAGTAGTTCTAAGTTCTATCTCTATGGTTTGTTTCCTCTTGAAGTACCCCATGCAGAGACTGGCGAAAAACACTTTCGTTTGAAAGGGGTTGCCAAGCGTCCAAAAAACTACTAGTTTGCTGAAATCTCAGCAAACATTTTTTCACCAAAACTTGATGATACTTGGTGGTAATGATCAGTTCACTAATCCCACTTGGCTGCCCAACTTTCACTCTTCTAGGTTCAAGCGTTCGTTTCCAGTAACACTTTGAATTTTTAGGTTTCACTCTGTTTTCTGCTATATAGATAGATGTGTTCGAAACTCTGAATCAAACACGGTTTGTGCTAGCTGCGTGAAACTTGACAAAATGAAGTAGTTCTAAGTTCTATCTCTATGGTTTGTTTCCTCTTGAAGTACCCCATGCAGAGACTGGCGAAAAACACTTTCGTTTGAAAGGGGTTGCCAAGCGTCCAAAAAACTACTAGTTTGCTGAAATCTCAGCAAACATTTTTTCACCAAAACTTGATGATACTTGGTGGTAATGATCAGTTCACTAATCCCACTTGGCTGCCCAACTTTCACTCTTCTAGGTTCAAGCATTCGTTTCCAGTAACACTTTGAATTTTTAGGTTTCACTCTGTTTTCTGCTATATAGATAGATGTGTTTGGATTTCTAAATCAAACACGGTTTGTGCTAGCTCCTTGAAACTTGACCAAATGAAGTAGTTCTAAGTTCTCTCTCTATGGTTTGTTTCCTCTTGAAGTACCCCATGCAGAGACTGGCGAAAAACACTTTCGTTTGAAAGGGGTTGCCAAGCGTCCAAAAAACTACTAGTTTGCTGAAATCTCAGCAAACATTTTTTCACCAAAACTTGATGATACTTGGTGGTAATGATCAGTTCACTAATCCCACTTGGCTGCCCAACTTTCACTCTTCTAGGTTCAAGCGTTCGTTTCCAGTAACACTTTGAATTTTTAGGTTTCACTCTGTTTTCTGCTATATAGATAGATGTGTTCGAAACTCTGAATCAAACACGGTTTGTGCTAGCTGCGTGAAACTTGACAAAATGAAGTAGTTCTAAGTTCTATCTCTATGGTTTGTTTCCTCTTGAAGTACCCCATGCAGAGACTGGCGAAAAACACTTTCGTTTGATAGGGGTTGCCAAGCTTCCAAAAAACTACTAGTTTGCTGAAATCTCAGCAAACATTTTTTCACCAAAACTTGATGATACTTGGTGGTAATGATCAGTTCACTAATCCCACTTGGCTGCCCAACTTTCACTCTTCTAGGTTCAAGCGTTCGTTTCCAGTAACATTTTGAATTTTTAGGTTTCACTCTGTTTTCTGCTACATAGATAGCTGTGTTTGGAATTCTAAATCAAACACTGTTTGTGCTAGCTCCTTGAAACTTGACCAAATGTAGTAGTTCTAAGTTCTATCTCTATGGTTTGTTTCCTCTTGAAGTACCCCATGCAGAGACTGGCGAAAAACACTTTCGTTTGAAAGGGGTTGCCAAGCGTCCAAAAAACTACTAGTTTGCTGAAATCCCAGCGAACATTTTTTCACCAAAACTTGATGATACTTGGTGGTAATGATCAGTTCACTAATCCCACTTGGCTGCCCAACTTTCACTCTTCTAGGTTCAAGCGTTCGTTTCCAGTAACATTTTGAGTTTTTAGGTTTCACTCTGTTTTCTGCTATATAGATAGATGTGTTCGAAACTCTGAATCAAACACTGTTTGTGCTAGCTGCGTGAAACTTGACCAAATGAAGTAGTTCTAAGTTCTATCTCTATGGTTTGTTTCCTCTTGAAGTACCCCATGCAGAGACTGGCGAAAAACACTTTCGTTTGAAAGGGGTTGCCAAGCTTCCAAAAAACTACTAGTTTGCTGAAATCTCAGCAAACATTTTTTCACCAAAACTTGATGATACTTGGTGGTAATGATCAGTTCACTAATCCCACTTGGCTGCCCAACTTTCACTCTTCTAGGTTCAAGCGTTCGTTTCCAGTAACACTTTGAATTTTTAGGTTTCACTCTGTTTTCTGCTATATAGATAGATGTGTTTGGAATTCTAAATCAAACACGGTTTGTGCTAGCTCCTTGAAACTTGACCAAATGAAGTAGTTCTAAGTTCTATCTCTATGGTTTGTTTCCTCTTGAAGTACCCCATGCAGAGACTGGCGAAAAACACTTTCGTTTGAAAGGGGTTGCCAAGCGTCCAAAAAACTACTAGTTTGCTGAAATCTCAGCAAACATTTTTTCACCAAAACTTGATGATACTTGGTGGTAATGATCAGTTCACTAATCCCACTTGGCTGCCCAACTTTCACTCTTCTAGGTTCAAGCGTTCGTTTCCAGTAACACTTTGAATTTTTAGGTTTCACTCTGTTTTCTGCTATATAGATAGATGTGTTCGAAACTCTGAATCAAACACGGTTTGTGCTAGCTGCGTGAAACTTGACAAAATGAAGTAGTTCTAAGTTCTATCTCTATGGTTTGTTTCCTCTTGAAGTACCCCATGCAGAGACTGGCGAAAAACACTTTCCTTTGAAAGGGGTTGCCAAGCTTCCAAAAAACTACTAGTTTGCTGAAATCTCAGCAAACATTTTTTCACCAAAACTTGATGATACTTGGTGGTAATGATCAGTTCACTAATCCCACTTGGCTGCCCAACTTTCACTCTTCTAGGTTCAAGCGTTCGTTTCCAGTAACACTTTGAATTTTTAGGTTTCACTCTGTTTTCTGCTATGTAGATAGATGTGTTTGGAATTCTAAATCAAACACGGTTTGTGCAAGCTCCTTGAAACTTGACCAAAAGAAGTAGTTCTAAGTTCTATCTCTATGGTTTGTTTCCTCTTGAAGTACCCCATGCAGAGACTGGCGAAAAACACTTTCGTTTGAAAGGGGTTGCCAAGATTCCAAAAAACTACTAGTTTGCTGAAATCTCAGCAAACATTTTTTCACCAAAACTTGATGATACTTGGTGGTAATGATCAGTTCACTAATCCCACTTGGCTGCCCAGCATTCTCTCTTCTAGGTTCAAGCGTTCGTTTCCAGTAACACTTTGAATTTTTAGGTTTCACTCTGTTTTCTGCTATAGAGATAGATGTGTTCGAAACTCTGAATCAAACACGGTTTGTGCTAGCTGCGTGAAACTTGACAAAATGAAGTAGTTCTAAGTTCTATCTCTATGGTTTGTTTCCTCTTGAAGTACCCCATGCAGAGACTGGCGAAAAACACTTTCCTTTGAAAGGGGTTGCCAAGCTTCCAAAAAACTACTAGTTTGCTGAAATCTCAGCAAACATTTTTTCACCAAAACTTGATGATACTTGGTGGTAATGATCAGTTCACTAATCCCACTTGGCTGCCCAACTTTCACTCTTCTAGGTTCAAGCGTTCGTTTCCAGTAACACTTTGAATTTTTAGGTTTCACTCTGTTTTCTGCTATATAGATAGATGTGTTTGGAATTCTAAATCAAACACGGTTTGTGCTAGCTCCTTGACACTTGACCAAATGAAGTAGTTCTAAGTTCTATCTCTATGGTTTGTTTCCTCTTGAAGTACCCCATGCAGAGACTGGCGAAAAACACTTTCGTTTGAAAGGGGTTGCCAAGCGTCCAAAAAACTACTAGTTTGCTGAAATCTCAGCAAACATTTTTTCACCAAAACTTGATGATACTTGCTGGTAATGATCAGTTCACTAATCCCACTTGGCTGCCCAACTTTCACTCTTCTAGGTTCAAGCGTTCGTTTCCAGTAACACTTTGAATTTTTAGGTTTCACTCTGTTTTCTGCTATACAGATAGATGTGTTCGAAACTCTGAATCAAACACGGTTTGTGCTAGCTGCGTGAAACTTGACAAAATGAAGTAGTTCTAAGTTCTATCTCTATGGTTTGTTTCCTCTTGAAGTACCCCATGCAGAGACTGGCGAAAAACACTTTCGTTTGAAAGGGGTTGCCAAGCGTCCAAAAAACTACTAGTTTGCTTCAATCCCAGCGAACATTTTTTCACCAAAACTTGATGATACTTGGTGGTAATGATCAGTTCACTAATCCCACTTGGCTGCCCAACTTTCACTCTTCTAGGTTCAAGCGTTCGTTTCCAGTAACATTTTGAGTTTTTAGGTTTCACTCTGTTTTCTGCTATATAGATAGATGTGTTCGAAACTCTGAATCAAACACTGTTTGTGCTAGCTGCGTGAAACTTGACCAAATGAAGTAGTTCTAAGTTCTATCTCTATGGTTTGTTTCCTCTTGAAGTACCCCATGCAGAGACTGGCGAAAAACACTTTCGTTTGAAAGGGGTTGCCAAGATTCCAAAAAACTACTAGTTTGCTGAAATCTCAGCAAACATTTTTTCACCAAAACTTGATGATACTTGGTGGTAATGATCAGTTCACTAATCCCACTTGGCTGCCCAGCTTTCTCTCTTCTAGGTTCAAGCGTTCGTTTCCAGTAACACTTTGAATTTTTAGGTTTCACTCTGTTTTCTGCTATAGAGATAGATGTGTTCGAAACTCTGAATCAAACACGGTTTGTGCTAGCTGCGTGAAACTTGACAAAATGAAGTAGTTCTAAGTTCTATCTCTATGGTTTGTTTCCTCTTGAAGTACCCCATGCAGAGACTGGCGAAAAACACTTTCCTTTGAAAGGGGTTGCCAAGCTTCCAAAAAACTACTAGTTTGCTGAAATCTCAGCAAACATTTTTTCACCAAAACTTGATGATACTTGGTGGTAATGATCAGTTCACTAATCCCACTTGGCTGCCCAACTTTCACTCTTCTAGGTTCAAGCGTTCGTTTCCAGTAACACTTTGAATTTTTAGGTTTCACTCTGTTTTCTGCTATATAGATAGATGTGTTTGGAATTCTAAATCAAACACGGTTTGTGCTAGCTCCTTGACACTTGACCAAATGAAGTAGTTCTAAGTTCTATCTCTATGGTTTGTTTCCTCTTGAAGTACCCCATGCAGAGACTGGCGAAAAACACTTTCGTTTGAAAGGGGTTGCCAAGCGTCCAAAAAACTACTAGTTTGCTGAAATCTCAGCAAACATTTTTTCACCAAAACTTGATGATACTTGCTGGTAATGATCAGTTCACTAATCCCACTTGGCTGCCCAACTTTCACTCTTCTAGGTTCAAGCGTTCGTTTCCAGTAACACTTTGAATTTTTAGGTTTCACTCTGTTTTCTGCTATACACATAGATGTGTTCGAAACTCTGAATCAAACACGGTTTGTGCTAGCTGCGTGAAACTTGACAAAATGAAGTAGTTCTAAGTTCTATCTCTATGGTTTGTTTCCTCTTGAAGTACCCCATGCAGAGACTGGCGAAAAACACTTTCGTTTGAAAGGGGTTGCCAAGCGTCCAAAAAACTACTAGTTTGCTTCAATCCCAGCGAACATTTTTTCACCAAAACTTGATGATACTTGGTGGTAATGATCAGTTCACTAATCCCACTTGGCTGCCCAACTTTCACTCTTCTAGGTTCAAGCGTTCGTTTCCAGTAACATTTTGAGTTTTTAGGTTTCACTCTGTTTTCTGCTATATAGATAGATGTGTTCGAAACTCTGAATCAAACACTGTTTGTGCTAGCTGCGTGAAACTTGACCAAATGAAGTAGTTCTAAGTTCTATCTCTATGGTTTGTTTCCTCTTGAAGTACCCCATGCAGAGACTGGCGAAAAACACTTTCGTTTGAAAGGGGTTGCCAAGCTTCCAAAAAACTACTAGTTTGCTGAAATCTCAGCAAACATTTTTTCACCAAAACTTGATGATACTTGGTGGTAATGATCAGTTCACTAATCCCACTTGGCTGCCCAACTTTCACTCTTCTAGGTTCAAGCGTTCGTTTCCAGTAACACTTTGAATTTTTAGGTTTCACTCTGTTTTCTGCTATATAGATAGATGTGTTTGGAATTCTAAATCAAACACGGTTTGTGCTAGCTCCTTGAAACTTGACCAAATGAAGTAGTTCTAAGTTCTATCTCTATGGTTTGTTTCCTCTTGAAGTACCCCATGCAGAGACTGGCGAAAAACACTTTCGTTTGAAAGGGGTTGCCAAGCGTCCAAAAAACTACTAGTTTGCTGAAATCTCAGCAAACATTTTTTCACCAAAACTTGATGATACTTGGTGGTAATGATCAGTTCACTAATCCCACTTGGCTGCCCAACTTTCACTCTTCTAGGTTCAAGCGTTCGTTTCCAGTAACACTTTGAATTTTTAGGTTTCACTCTGTTTTCTGCTATATAGATAGATGTGTTCGAAACTCTGAATCAAACACGGTTTGTGCTAGCTGCGTGAAACTTGACAAAATGAAGTAGTTCTAAGTTCTATCTCTATGGTTTGTTTCCTCTTGAAGTACCCCATGCAGAGACTGGCGAAAAACACTTTCCTTTGAAAGGGGTTGCCAAGCTTCCAAAAAACTACTAGTTTGCTGAAATCTCAGCAAACATTTTTTCACCAAAACTTGATGATACTTGGTGGTAATGATCAGTTCACTAATCCCACTTGGCTGCCCAACTTTCACTCTTCTAGGTTCAAGCGTTCGTTTCCAGTAACACTTTGAATTTTTAGGTTTCACTCTGTTTTCTGCTATATAGATAGATGTGTTTGGAATTCTAAATCAAACACGGTTTGTGCTAGCTCCTTGAAACTTGACCAAATGAAGTAGTTCTAAGTTCTATCTCTATGGTTTGTTTCCTCTTGAAGTACCCCATGCAGAGACTGGCGAAAAACACTTTCGTTTGAAAGGGGTTGCCAAGATTCCAAAAAACTACTAGTTTGCTGAAATCTCAGCAAACATTTTTTCACCAAAACTTGATGATACTTGGTGGTAATGATCAGTTCACTAATCCCACTTGGCTGCCCAGCTTTCTCTCTTCTAGGTTCAAGCGTTCGTTTCCAGTAACACTTTGAATTTTTAGGTTTCACTCTGTTTTCTGCTATATAGATAGATGTGTTCGAAACTCTGAATCAAACACGGTTTGTGCTAGCTGCGTGAAACTTGACAAAATGAAGTAGTTCTAAGTTCTATCTCTATGGTTTGTTTCCTCTTGAAGTACCCCATGCAGAGACTGGCGAAAAACACTTTCCTTTGAAAGGGGTTGCCAAGCTTCCAAAAAACTACTAGTTTGCTGAAATCTCAGCAAACATTTTTTCACCAAAACTTGATGATACTTGGTGGTAATGATCAGTTCACTAATCCCACTTGGCTGCCCAACTTTCACTCTTCTAGGTTCAAGCGTTCGTTTCCAGTAACACTTTGAATTTTTAGGTTTCACTCTGTTTTCTGCTATATAGATAGATGTGTTTGGAATTCTAAATCAAACACGGTTTGTGCTAGCTCCTTGAAACTTGACCAAATGAAGTAGTTCTAAGTTCTGTCTCTATGGTTTGTTTCCTCTTGAAGTACCCCATGCAGAGACTGGCGAAAAACACTTTCGTTTGAAAGGGGTTGCCAAGATTCCAAAAAACTACTAGTTTGCTGAAATCTCAGCAAACATTTTTTCACCAAAACTTGATGATACTTGGTGGTAATGATCAGTTCACTAATCCCACTTGGCTGCCCAGCTTTCTCTCTTCTAGGTTCAAGCGTTCGTTTCCAGTAACACTTTGAATTTTTAGGTTTCACTCTGTTTTCTGCTATAGAGATAGATGTGTTTGAAACTCTGAATCAAACACGGTTTGTGCTAGCTCCTTGAAACTTGACCAAATGAAGTAGTTCTAAGTTCTATCTCTATGGTTTGTTTCCTCTTGAAGTACCCCATGCAGAGACTGGCGAAAAACACTTTCGTTTGAAAGGGGTTGCCAAGCGTCCAAAAAACTACTAGTTTGCTGAAATCTCAGCAAACATTTTTTCACCAAAACTTGATGATACTTGGTGGTAATGATCAGTTCACTAATCACACTTGGCTGCCCAGCTTTCTCTCTTCTAGGTTCAAGCGTTCGTTTCCAGTAACACTTTGAATTTTTAGGTTTCACTCTGTTTTCTGCTATATAGATAGATGTGTTTGAAACTCTGAATCAAACACGGTTTGTGCTAGCTCCTTGAAACTTGACCAAATGAAGTAGTTCTAAGTTCTATCTCTATGGTTTGTTTCCTCTTGAAGTACCCCATGCAGAGACTGGCGAAAAACACTTTCGTTTGAAAGGGGTTGCCAAGCGTCCAAAAAACTACTAGTTTGCTGAAATCTCAGCAAACATTTTTTCACCAAAACTTGATGATACTTGGTGGTAATGATCAGTTCACTAATCCCACTTGGCTGCCCAACTTTCACTCTTCTAGGTTCAAGCGTTCGTTTCCAGTAACATTTTGAATTTTTAGGTTTCACTCTGTTTTCTGCTATATAGATAGATGTGTTTGGAATTCTAAATCAAACACGGTTTGTGCTAGCTCCTTGAAACTTGACCAAATGAAGTAGTTCTAAGTTCTATCTCTATGGTTTGTTTCCTCTTGAAGTACCCCATGCAGAGACTGGCGAAAAACACTTTCGTTTGAAAGGGGTTGCCAAGCGTCCAAAAAACTACTAGTTTGCTGAAATCTCAGCAAACATTTTTTCACCAAAACTTGATGATACTTTTTGGTAATGATCAGTTCACTAATCCCACTTGGCTGCCCAACTTTCACTCTTCTAGGTTCAAGCGTTCGTTTCCAGTAACACTTTGAATTTTTAGGTTTCACTCTGTTTTCTGCTATATAGATAGATGTGTTCGAAACTCTGAATCAAACACGGTTTGTGCTAGCTGCGTGAAACTTGACAAAATGAAGTAGTTCTAAGTTATATCTCTATGGTTTGTTTCCTCTTGAAGTACCCCATGCAGAGACTGGCGGAAAAACACTTTCGTTTGAAAGGGGTTGCCAAGCGTCAAAAAACTACTAGTTTGCTGAAATCCCAGCAAACATTTTTTTCACCAAAACTTGATGATACTTGGTGGTAATGATCAGTTCACTAATCCCACTTGGCTGCCCAACTTTCACTCTTCTAGGTTCAAGCGTTCGTTTCCAGTAACATTTTGAATTTTTAGGTTTCACTCTGTTTTCTGCTATATAGATAGATGTGTTCGAAACTCTGAATCAAACACGGTTTGTGCTAGCTGCGTGAAACTTGACCAAATGAAGTAGTTCTAAGTTCTATCTCTATGGTTTGTTTCCTCTTGAAGTACCCCATGCAGAGACTGGCGAAAAACACTTTCGTTTGAAAGGGGTTGCCAAGCTTCCAAAAAACTACTAGTTTGCTGAAATCTCAGCAAACATTTTTTCACCAAAACTTGATGATACTTGGTGGTAATGATCAGTTCACTAATCCCACTTGGCTGCCCAACTTTCACTCTTCTAGGTTCAAGCGTTCGTTTCCAGTAACACTTTGAATTTTTAGGTTTCACTCTGTTTTCTGCTATATAGATAGATGTGTTTGGAATTCTAAATCAAACACGGTTTGTGCTAGCTCCTTGAAACTTGACCAAATGAAGTAGTTCTAAGTTCTATCTCTATGGTTTGTTTCCTCTTGAAGTACCCCATGCAGAGACTGGCGAAAAACACTTTCGTTTGAAAGGGGTGCCAAGCGTCCAAAAAACTACTAGTTTGCTGAAATCTCAGCAAACATTTTTTCACCAAAACTTGATGATACTTGGTGGTAATGATCAGTTCACTAATCCCACTTGGCTGCCCAACTTTCACTCTTCTAGGTTCAAGCGTTCGTTTCCAGTAACATTTTGAATTTTTAGGTTTCACTCTGTTTTCTGCTACATAGATAGCTGTGTTTGGAATTCTAAATCAAACACTGTTTGTGCTAGCTCCTTGAAACTTGACCAAATGTAGTAGTTTAAGTTCTATCTCTATGGTTTTGTTTCCTCTTGAAGTACCCCATGCAGAGACTGGCGAAAAACACTTTCGTTTGAAAGGGGTTGCCAAGATTCCAAAAAACTACCAGTTTGCTGAAATCTCAGCAAACATTTTTTCACCAAAACTTGATGATACTTGGTGGTAATGATCAGTTCACTAATCCCACTTGTCTGCCCAACTTTCTCTCTTCTAGGTTCAATCGTTCGTTTCCAGTAACACTTTGAATTTTTAGGTTTCACTCTGTTTTCTGCTATATATATAGATGTGTTTGAAACTCTGAATCAAACACGGTTTGTGCTAGCTCCTTGAAACTTGACCAAATGAAGTAGTTCTAAGTTCTATCTCTATGGTTTGTTTCCTCTTGAAGTACCCCATGCAGAGACTGGCGAAAAACACTTTCGTTTGAAAGGGGTTGCCAAGCGTCCAAAAAACTACTAGTTTGCTGAAATCTCAGCAAACACTTTTTCACCAAAACTTGATGATACTTGGTGGTAATGATCATTTCACTAATCCCACTTGGCTGCCCAACTTTCACTCTTCTAGGTTCAAGCGTTCGTTTCCAGTAACATTTTGAATTTTTAGGTTTCACTCTGTTTTATGCTATATAGATAGTTGTGTTTGGAATTCTAAATCAAACACGGTTTGTGCTAGCTCCTTGAAACTTGACCAAATGAAGTAGTTCTAAGTTCTATCTCTATGGTTTGTTTCCTCTTGAAGTACCCCATGCAGAGACTGGCGAAAAACACTTTCGTTTGAAAGGGGTTGCCAAGCGTCCAAAAAACTACTAGTTTGCTGAAATCTCAGCAAACATTTTTTCACCAAAACTTGATGATACTTGGTGGTAATGATCAGTTCACTAATCCCACTTGGCTGCCCAACTTTCACTCTTCTAGGTTCAAGCGTTCGTTTCCAGTAACACTTTGAATTTTTAGGTTTCACTCTGTTTTCTGCTATATAGATAGATGTGTTCGAAACTCTGAATCAAACACGGTTTGTGCTAGCTGCGTGAAACTTGACAAAATGAAGTAGTTCTAAGTTCTATCTCTATGGTTTGTTTCCTCTTGAAGTACCCCATGCAGAGACTGGCGAAAAACACTTTCGTTTGAAAGGGGTTGCCAAGCGTCCAAAAAACTACTAGTTTGCTGAAATCTCAGCAAACATTTTTTCACCAAAACTTGATGATACTTGGTGGTAATGATCAGTTCACTAATCCCACTTGGCTGCCCAACTTTCACTCTTCTAGGTTCAAGCGTTCGTTTCCAGTAACACTTTGAATTTTTAGGTTTCACTCTGTTTTCTGCTATATAGATAGATGTGTTTGGATTTCTAAATCAAACACGGTTTGTGCTAGCTCCTTGAAACTTGACCAAATGAAGTAGTTCTAAGTTCTCTCTCTATGGTTTGTTTCCTCTTGAAGTACCCCATGCAGAGACTGGCGAAAAACACTTTCGTTTGAAAGGGGTTGCCAAGCGTCCAAAAAACTACTAGTTTGCTGAAATCTCAGCAAACATTTTTCACCAAAACTTGATGATACTTGGTGGTAATGATCAGTTCACTAATCCCACTTGGCTGCCCAACTTTCACTCTTCTAGGTTCAAGCGTTCGTTTCCAGTAACATTTTGAATTTTTAGGTTTCACTCTGTTTTCTGCTATATAGATAGATGTGTTTGGAATTCTAAATCAAACACGGTTTGTGCTAGCTCCTTGAAACTTGACCAAATGAAGTAGTTCTAAGTTCTATCTCTATGGTTTGTTTCCTCTTGAAGTACCCCATGCAGAGACTGGCGAAAAACACTTTCGTTTGAAAGGGGTTGCCAAGCGTCCAAAAAACTACTAGTTTGCTGAAATCTCAGCAAACATTTTTTCACCAAAACTTGATGATACTTGGTGGTAATGATCAGTTCACTAATCCCACTTGGCTGCCCAACTTTCACTCTTCTAGGTTCAAGCGTTCGTTTCCAGTAACACTTTGAATTTTTAGGTTTCACTCTGTTTTCTGCTATATAGATAGATGTGTTCGAAACTCTGAATCAAACACGGTTTGTGCTAGCTGCGTGAAACTTGACAAAATGAAGTAGTTCTAAGTTCTATCTCTATGGTTTGTTTCCTCTTGAAGTACCCCATGCAGAGACTGGCGAAAACACTTTCGTTTGAAAGGGGTTGCCAAGCGTCCAAAAAACTACTAGTTTGCTGAAATCTCAGCAAACATTTTTTCACCAAAACTTGATGATACTTGGTGGTAATGATCAGTTCACTAATCCCACTTGGCTGCCCAACTTCACTCTTCTAGGTTCAAGCGTTCGTTTCCAGTAACACTTTGAATTTTTAGGTTTCACTCTGTTTTCTGCTATATAGATAGATGTGTTTGGATTTCTAAATCAAACACGGTTTGTGCTAGCTCCTTGAAACTTGACCAAATGAAGTAGTTCTAAGTTCTCTCTCTATGGTTTGTTTCCTCTTGAAGTACCCCATGCAGAGACTGGCGAAAAACACTTTCGTTTGAAAGGGGTTGCCAAGCGTCCAAAAAACTACTAGTTTGCTGAAATCTCAGCAAACATTTTTTCACCAAAACTTGATGATACTTGGTGGTAATGATCAGTTCACTAATCCCACTTGGCTGCCCAACTTTCACTCTTCTAGGTTCAAGCGTTCGTTTCCAGTAACATTTTGAATTTTTAGGTTTCACTCTGTTTTCTGCTATATAGATAGATGTGTTTGGAATTCTAAATCAAACACGGTTTGTGCTAGCTCCTTGAAACTTGACCAAATGAAGTAGTTCTAAGTTCTATCTCTATGGTTTGTTTCCTCTTGAAGTACCCCATGCAGAGACTGGCGAAAAACACTTTCGTTTGAAAGGGGTTGCCAAGCGTCCAAAAAACTACTAGTTTGCTGAAATCTCAGCAAACATTTTTTCACCAAAACTTGATGATACTTGGTGGTAATGATCAGTTCACTAATCCCACTTGGCTGCCCAACTTTCACTCTTCTAGGTTCAAGCGTTCGTTTCCAGTAACACTTTGAATTTTTAGGTTTCACTCTGTTTTCTGCTATATAGATAGATGTGTTTGAAACTCTGAATCAAACACGGTTTGTGCTAGCTGCGTGAAACTTGACAAAATGAAGTAGTTCTAAGTTCTATCTCTATGGTTTGTTTCCTCTTGAAGTACCCCATGCAGAGACTGGCGAAAAACACTTTCGTTTGAAAGGGGTTGCCAAGCTTCCAAAAAACTACTAGTTTGCTGAAATCTCAGCAAACATTTTTTCACCAAAACTTGATGATACTTGGTGGTAATGATCAGTTCACTAATCCCACTTGGCTGCCCAACTTTCACTCTTCTAGGTTCAAGCGTTCGTTTCCAGTAACATTTTGAATTTTTAGGTTTCACTCTGTTTTCTGCTACATAGATAGCTGTGTTTGGAATTCTAAATCAAACACTGTTTGTGCTAGCTCCTTGAAACTTGACCAAATGTAGTAGTTCTAAGTTCTATCTCTATGGTTTGTTTCCTCTTGAAGTACCCCATGCAGAGACTGGCGAAAAACACTTTCGTTTGAAAGGGGTTGCCAAGATTCCAAAAAACTACCAGTTTGCTGAAATCTCAGCAAACATTTTTTCACCAAAACTTGATGATACTTGGTGGTAATGATCAGTTCACTAATCCCACTTGGCTGCCCAACTTTCTCTCTTCTAGGTTCAAGCGTTCGTTTCCAGTAACACTTTGAATTTTTAGGTTTCACTCTGTTTTCTGCTATATATATAGATGTGTTTGAAACTCTGAATCAAACACGGTTTGTGCTAGCTCCTTGAAACTTGACCAAATGAAGTAGTTCTAAGTTCTATCTCTATGGTTTGTTTCCTCTTGAAGTACCCCATGCAGAGACTGGCGAAAAACACTTTCGTTTGAAAGGGGTTGCCAAGCGTCCAAAAAACTACTAGTTTGCTGAAATCTCAGCAAACATTTTTTCACCAAAACTTGATGATACTTGGTGGTAATGATCATTTCACTAATCCCACTTGGCTGCCCAACTTTCACTCTTCTAGGTTCAAGCGTTCGTTTCCAGTAACATTTTGAATTTTTAGGTTTCACTCTGTTTTCTGCTATATAGATAGATGTGTTTGGAATTCTAAATCAAACACGGTTTGTGCTAGCTCCTTGAAACTTGACCAAATGAAGTAGTTCTAAGTTCTATCTCTATGGTTTGTTTCCTCTTGAAGTACCCCATGCAGAGACTGGCGAAAAACACTTTCGTTTGAAAGGGGTTGCCAAGCGTCCAAAAAACTACTAGTTTGCTGAAATCTCAGCAAACATTTTTTCACCAAAACTTGATGATACTTGGTGGTAATGATCAGTTCACTAATCCCACTTGGCTGCCCAACTTTCACTCTTCTAGGTTCAAGCGTTCGTTTCCAGTAACACTTTGAATTTTTAGGTTTCACTCTGTTTTCTGCTATAAAGAGAGATGTGTTTGGAATTCTAAATCAAACACGGTTTGTGCTAGCTCCTTGAAACTTGACCAAATGAAGTAGTTCTAAGTTCTCTCTCTATGGTTTGTTTCCTCTTGAAGTACCCCATGCAGAGACTGGCGAAAAACACTTTCGTTTGAAAGGGGTTGCCAAGCGTCCAAAAAACTACCAGTTTGCTGAAATCTCAGCAAACATTTTTTCACCAAAACTTGATGATACTTGGTGGTAATGATCAGTTCACTAATCCCACTTGGCTGCCCAGCTTTCTCTCTTCTAGGTTCAAGCGTTCGTTTCCAGTAACACTTTGAATTTTTAGGTTTCACTCTGTTTTCTGCTATATAGATAGATGTGTTTGAAACTCTGAATCAAACACGGTTTGTGCTAGCTCCTTGAAACTTGACAAAATGAAGTAGTTCTAAGTTCTATCTCTATGGTTTGTTTCCTCTTGAAGTACCCCATGCAGAGACTGGCGAAAAACACTTTCGTTTGAAAGGGGTTGCCAAGCGTCCAAAAAACTACTAGTTTGCTGAAATCTCAGCAAACATTTTTTCACCAAAACTTGATGATACTTGGTGGTAATGATCAGTTCACTAATCCCACTTGGCTGCCCAACTTTCACTCTTCTAGGTTCAAGCGTTCGTTTCCAGTAACACTTTGAATTTTTAGGTTTCACTCTGTTTTCTGCTATATAGATAGATGTGTTCGAAACTCTGAATCAAACACGGTTTGTGCTAGCTGCGTGAAACTTGACAAAATGAAGTAGTTCTAAGTTCTATCTCTATGGTTTGTTTCCTCTTGAAGTACCCCATGCAGAGACTGGCGAAAAACACTTTCGTTTGAAAGGGGTTGCCAAGCTTCCAAAAAACTACTAGTTTGCTGAAATCTCAGCAAACATTTTTTCACCAAAACTTGATGATACTTGGTGGTAATGATCAGTTCACTAATCCCACTTGGCTGCCCAACTTTCACTCTTCTAGGTTCAAGCGTTCGTTTCCAGTAACACTTTGAATTTTTAGGTTTCACTCTGTTTTCTGCTATATAGATAGATGTGTTTGGATTTCTAAATCAAACACGGTTTGTGCTAGCTCCTTGAAACTTGACCAAATGAAGTAGTTCTAAGTTCTATCTCTATGGTTTGTTTCCTCTTGAAGTACCCCATGCAGAGACTGGCGAAAAACACTTTCGTTTGAAAGGGGTTGCGAAGCGTCCAAAAAACTACTAGTTTGCTGAAATCTCAGCAAACATTTTTTCACCAAAACTTGATGATACTTGGTGGTAATGATCAGTTCACTAATCCCACTTGGCTGCCCAACTTTCACTCTTCTAGGTTCAAGCGTTCGTTTCCAGTAACATTTTGAATTTTTAGGTTTCACTCTGTTTTCTGCTATATAGATAGATGTGTTTGGAATTCTAAATCAAACACGGTTTGTGCTAGCTCCTTGAAACTTGACCAAATGAAGTAGTTCTAAGTTCTATCTCTATGGTTTGTTTCCTCTTGAAGTACCCCATGCAGAGACTGGCGAAAAACACTTTCGTTTGAAAGGGGTTGCCAAGCGTCCAAAAAACTACCAGTTTGCTGAAATCTCAGCAAACATTTTTTCACCAAAACTTGATGATACTTGGTGGTAATGATCAGTTCACTAATCCCACTTGGCTGCCCAGCTTTCTCTCTTCTAGGTTCAAGCGTTCGTTTCCAGTAACACTTTGAATTTTTAGGTTTCACTCTGTTTTCTGCTATATAGATAGATGTGTTTGAAACTCTGAATCAAACACGGTTTGTGCTAGCTCCTTGAAACTTGACCAAATGAAGTAGTTCTAAGTTCTATCTCTATGGTTTGTTTCCTCTTGAAGTACCCCATGCAGAGACTGGCGAAAAACACTTTCGTTTGAAAGGGGTTGCCAAGCGTCCAAAAAACTACTAGTTTGGTGAAATCTCAGCAAACATTTTTTCACCAAAACTTGATGATACTTGGTGGTAATGATCAGTTCACTAATCCCACTTGGCTGCCCAGCTTTCTCTCTTCTAGGTTCAAGCGTTCGTTTCCAGTAACACTTTGAATTTTTAGGTTTCACTCTGTTTTCTGCTATATAGATAGATGTGTTTGAAACTCTGAATCAAACACGGTTTGTGCTAGCTCCTTGAAACTTGACAAAATGAAGTAGTTCTAAGTTCTATCTCTATGGTTTGTTTCCTCTTGAAGTACCCCATGCAGAGACTGGCGAAAAACACTTTCGTTTGAAAGGGGTTGCCAAGCGTCCAAAAAACTACTAGTTTGCTGAAATCTCAGCAAACATTTTTTCACCAAAACTTGATGATACTTGGTGGTAATGATCAGTTCACTAATCCCACTTGGCTGCCCAACTTTCACTCTTCTAGGTTCAAGCGTTCGTTTCCAGTAACACTTTGAATTTTTAGGTTTCACTCTGTTTTCTGCTATATAGATAGATGTGTTCGAAACTCTGAATCAAACACGGTTTGTGCTAGCTGCGTGAAACTTGACCAAATGAAGTAGTTCTAAGTTCTATCTCTATGGTTTGTTTCCTCTTGAAGTACCCCATGCAGAGACTGGCGAAAAACACTTTCGTTTGAAAGGGGTTGCCAAGCTTCCAAAAACTACTAGTTTGCTGAAATCTCAGCAAACACTTTTCGCCAAAACTTGATGATACTTGGTGGTAATGATCAGTTCACTAATCCCACTTGGCTGCCCAACTTTCACTCTTCTAGGTTCAAGCGTTCGTTTCCAGTAACACTTTGAATTTTTAGGTTTCACTCTGTTTTCTGCTATATAGATAGATGTGTTTGGATTTCTAAATCAAACACGGTTTGTGCTAGCTCCTTGAAACTTGACCAAATGAAGTAGTTCTAAGTTCTATCTCTATGGTTTGTTTCCTCTTGAAGTACCCCATGCAGAGACTGGCGAAAAACACTTTCGTTTGAAAGGGGTTGCGAAGCGTCCAAAAACTACTAGTTTGCTGAAATCTCAGCAAACATTTTTTCACCAAAACTTGATGATACTTGGTGGTAATGATCAGTTCACTAATCCCACTTGGCTGCCCAACTTTCACTCTTCTAGGTTCAAGCGTTCGTTTCCAGTAACATTTTGAATTTTTAGGTTTCACTCTGTTTTCTGCTATATAGATAGATGTGTTTGGAATTCTAAATCAAACACGGTTTGTGCTAGCTCCTTGAAACTTGACCAAATGAAGTAGTTCTAAGTTCTATCTCTATGGTTTGTTTCCTCTTGAAGTACCCCATGCAGAGACTGGCGAAAAACACTTTCGTTTGAAAGGGGTTGCCAAGCGTCCAAAAAACTACTAGTTTGCTGAAATCTCAGCAAACATTTTTTCACCAAAACTTGATGATACTTTTTGGTAATGATCAGTTCACTAATCCCACTTGGCTGCCCAACTTTCACTCTTCTAGGTTCAAGCGTTCGTTTCCAGTAACATTTTGAATTTTTAGGTTTCACTCTGTTTTCTGCTATATAGATAGATGTGTTTGGAATTCTAAATCAAACACGGTTTGTGCTAGCTCCTTGAAACTTGACCAAATGAAGTAGTTCTAAGTTCTATCTCTATGGTTTGTTTCCTCTTGAAGTACCCCATGCAGAGACTGGCGAAAAACACTTTCGTTTGAAAGGGGTTGCCAAGCGTCCAAAAAACTACTAGTTTGCTGAAATCTCAGCAAACATTTTTTCACCAAAACTTGATGATACTTTTTGGTAATGATCAGTTCACTAATCCCACTTGGCTGCCCAACTTTCACTCTTCTAGGTTCAAGCGTTCGTTTCCAGTAACACTTTGAATTTTTAGGTTTCACTCTGTTTTCTGCTATATAGATAGATGTGTTCGAAACTCTGAATCAAACACGGTTTGTGCTAGCTGCGTGAAACTTGACAAAATGAAGTAGTTCTAAGTTCTATCTCTATGGTTTGTTTCCTCTTGAAGTACCCCATGCAGAGACTGGCGAAAAACACTTTCGTTTGAAAGGGGTTGCCAAGCGTCCAAAAAACTACTAGTTTGCTGAAATCCCAGCAAACATTTTTTCACCAAAACTTGATGATACTTGGTGGTAATGATCAGTTCACTAATCCCACTTGGCTGCCCAACTTTCACTCTTCTAGGTTCAAGCGTTCGTTTCCAGTAACATTTTGAATTTTTAGGTTTCACTCTGTTTTCTGCTATATAGATACATGTGTTCGAAACTCTGAATCAAACACGGTTTGTGCTAGCTGCGTGAAACTTGACAAAATGAAGTAGTTCTAAGTTCTATCTCTATGGTTTGTTTCCTCTTGAAGTACCCCATGCAGAGACTGGCGAAAAACACTTTCGTTTGAAAGGGGTTGCCAAGCTTCCAAAAAACTACTAGTTTGCTGAAATCTCAGCAAACATTTTTTCACCAAAACTTGATGATACTTGGTGGTAATGATCAGTTCACTAATCCCACTTGGCTGCCCATCTTTCACTCTTCTAGGTTCAAGCGTTCGTTTCCAGTAACACTTTGAATTTTTAGGTTTCACTCTGTTTTCTGCTATATAGATAGATGTGTTTGGAATTCTAAATCAAACACGGTTTGTGCTAGCTCCTTGAAACTTGACCAAATGAAGTAGTTCTAAGTTCTATCTCTATGGTTTGTTTCCTCTTGAAGTACCCCATGCAGAGACTGGCGAAAAACACTTTCGTTTGAAAGGGGTTGCCAAGCGTCCAAAAAACTACTAGTTTGCTGAAATCTCAGCAAACATTTTTTCACCAAAACTTGATGATACTTTTTGGTAATGATCAGTTCACTAATCCCACTTGGCTGCCCAACTTTCACTCTTCTAGGTTCAAGCGTTCGTTTCCAGTAACATTTTGAATTTTTAGGTTTCACTCTGTTTTCTGCTATATAGATAGATGTGTTTGGAATTCTAAATCAAACACGGTTTGTGCTAGCTCCTTGAAACTTGACCAAATGAAGTAGTTCTAAGTTCTATCTCTATGGTTTGTTTCCTCTTGAAGTACCCCATGCAGAGACTGGCGAAAAACACTTTCGTTTGAAAGGGGTTGCCAAGCGTCCAAAAAACTACTAGTTTGCTGAAATCTCAGCAAACATTTTTTCACCAAAACTTGATGATACTTGGTGGTAATGATCAGTTCACTAATCCCACTTGGCTGCCCAACTTTCACTCTTCTAGGTTCAAGCGTTCGTTTCCAGTAACACTTTGAATTTTTAGGTTTCACTCTGTTTTCTGCTATATAGATAGATGTGTTTGAAACTCTGAATCAAACACGGTTTGTGCTAGCTCCTTGAAACTTGACCAAATGAAGTAGTTCTAAGTTCTATCTCTATGGTTTGTTTCCTCTTGAAGTACCCCATGCAGAGACTGGCGAAAAACACTTTCGTTTGAAAGGGGTTGCCAAGCGTCCAAAAAACTACTAGTTTGCTGAAATCTCAGCAAACATTTTTTCACCAAAACTTGATGATACTTGGTGGTAATGATCAGTTCACTAATCCCACTTGGCTGCCCAACTTTCACTCTTCTAGGTTCAAGCGTTCGTTTCCAGTAACATTTTGAATTTTTAGGTTTCACTCTGTTTTCTGCTATATAGATAGATGTGTTTGGAATTATAAATCAAACACGGTTTGTGCTAGCTCCTTGAAACTTGACCAAATGAAGTAGTTCTAAGTTCTATCTCTATGGTTTGTTTCCTCTTGAAGTACCCCATGCAGAGACTGGCGAAAAACACTTTCGTTTGAAAGGGGTTGCCAAGCGTCCAAAAAACTACTAGTTTGCTGAAATCTCAGCAAACATTTTTTCACCAAAACTTGATGATACTTGGTGGTAATGATCAGTTCACTAATCCCACTTGGCTGCCCAACTTTCACTCTTCTAGGTTCAAGCGTTCGTTTCCAGTAACACTTTGAATTTTTAGGTTTCACTCTGTTTTCTGCCATATAGATAGATGTGTTTGAAACTCTGAATCAAACACGGTTTGTGCTAGCTCCTTGAAACTTGACCAAATGAAGTAGTTCTAAGTTCTATCTCTATGGTTTGTTTCCTCTTGAAGTACCCCATGCAGAGACTGGCGAAAAACACTTTCGTTTGAAAGGGGTTGCCAAGCGTCCAAAAAACTACTAGTTTGGTGAAATCTCAGCAAACATTTTTTCACCAAAACTTGATGATACTTGGTGGTAATGATCAGTTCACTAATCCCACTTGGCTGCCCAACTTTCACTCTTCTAGGTTCAAGCGTTCGTTTCCAGTAACATTTTGAATTTTTAGGTTTCACTCTGTTTTCTGCTATATAGATAGATGTGTTTGGAATTCTAAATCAAACACGGTTTGTGCTAGCTCCTTGAAACTTGACCAAATGAAGTAGTTCTAAGTTCTATCTCTATGGTTTGTTTCCTCTTGAAGTACCCCATGCAGAGACTGGCGAAAAACACTTTCGTTTGAAAGGGGTTGCCAAGCGTCCAAAAAACTACTAGTTTGCTGAAATCTCAGCAAACATTTTTTCACCAAAACTTGATGATACTTTTTGGTAATGATCAGTTCACTAATCCCACTTGGCTGCCCAACTTTCACTCTTCTAGGTTCAAGCGTTCGTTTCCAGTAACACTTTGAATTTTTAGGTTTCACTCTGTTTTCTGCTATATAGATAGATGTGTTCGAAACTCTGAATCAAACACGGTTTGTGCTAGCTGCGTGAAACTTGACAAAATGAAGTAGTTCTAAGTTCTATCTCTATGGTTTGTTTCCTCTTGAAGTACCCCATGCAGAGACTGGCGAAAAACACTTTCGTTTGAAAGGGGTTGCCAAGCGTCCAAAAAACTACTAGTTTGCTGAAATCCCAGCAAACATTTTTTCACCAAAACTTGATGATACTTGGTGGTAATGATCAGTTCACTAATCCCACTTGGCTGCCCAACTTTCACTCTTCTAGGTTCAAGCGTTCGTTTCCAGTAACATTTTGAATTTTTAGGTTTCACTCTGTTTTCTGCTATATAGATAGATGTGTTTGGAATTCTAAATCAAACACGGTTTGTGCTAGCTCCTTGAAACTTGACCAAATGAAGTAGTTCTAAGTTCTATCTCTATGGTTTGTTTCCTCTTGAAGTACCCCATGCAGAGACTGGCGAAAAACACTTTCGTTTGAAAGGGGTTGCCAAGCGTCCAAAAAACTACCAGTTTGCTGAAATCTCAGCAAACATTTTTTCACCAAAACTTGATGATACTTGGTGGTAATGATCAGTTCACTAATCCCACTTGGCTGCCCAGCTTTCTCTCTTCTAGGTTCAAGCGTTCGTTTCCAGTAACACTTTGAATTTTTAGGTTTCACTCTGTTTTCTGCTATATAGATAGATGTGTTTGAAACTCTGAATCAAACACGGTTTGTGCTAGCTCCTTGAAACTTGACAAAATGAAGTAGTTCTAAGTTCTATCTCTATGGTTTGTTTCCTCTTGAAGTACCCCATGCAGAGACTGGCGAAAAACACTTTCGTTTGAAAGGGGTTGCCAAGCGTCCAAAAAACTACTAGTTTGCTGAAATCTCAGCAAACATTTTTTCACCAAAACTTGATGATACTTGGTGGTAATGATCAGTTCACTAATCCCACTTGGCTGCCCAACTTTCACTCTTCTAGGTTCAAGCGTTCGTTTCCAGTAACACTTTGAATTTTTAGGTTTCACTCTGTTTTCTGCTATATAGATAGATGTGTTCGAAACTCTGAATCAAACACGGTTTGTGCTAGCTGCGTGAAACTTGACCAAATGAAGTAGTTCTAAGTTCTATCTCTATGGTTTGTTTCCTCTTGAAGTACCCCATGCAGAGACTGGCGAAAAACACTTTCGTTTGAAAGGGGTTGCCAAGCTTCCAAAAACTACTAGTTTGCTGAAATCTCAGCAAACACTTTTCGCCAAAACTTGATGATACTTGGTGGTAATGATCAGTTCACTAATCCCACTTGGCTGCCCAACTTTCACTCTTCTAGGTTCAAGCGTTCGTTTCCAGTAACACTTTGAATTTTTAGGTTTCACTCTGTTTTCTGCTATATAGATAGATGTGTTTGGATTTCTAAATCAAACACGGTTTGTGCTAGCTCCTTGAAACTTGACCAAATGAAGTAGTTCTAAGTTCTATCTCTATGGTTTGTTTCCTCTTGAAGTACCCCATGCAGAGACTGGCGAAAAACACTTTCGTTTGAAAGGGGTTGCCAAGCGTCCAAAAAACTACTAGTTTGCTGAAATCTCAGCAAACATTTTTTCACCAAAACTTGATGATACTTGGTGGTAATGATCAGTTCACTAATCCCACTTGGCTGCCCAACTTTCACTCTTCTAGGTTCAAGCGTTCGTTTCCAGTAACATTTTGAATTTTTAGGTTTCACTCTGTTTTCTGCTATATAGATAGATGTGTTTGGAATTCTAAATCAAACACGGTTTGTGCTAGCTCCTTGAAACTTGACCAAATGAAGTAGTTCTAAGTTCTATCTCTATGGTTTGTTTCCTCTTGAAGTACCCCATGCAGAGACTGGCGAAAAACACTTTCGTTTGAAAGGGGTTGCCAAGCGTCCAAAAAACTACTAGTTTGCTGAAATCTCAGCAAACATTTTTTCACCAAAACTTGATGATACTTTTTGGTAATGATCAGTTCACTAATCCCACTTGGCTGCCCAACTTTCACTCTTCTAGGTTCAAGCGTTCGTTTCCAGTAACATTTTGAATTTTTAGGTTTCACTCTGTTTTCTGCTATATAGATAGATGTGTTTGGAATTCTAAATCAAACACGGTTTGTGCTAGCTCCTTGAAACTTGACCAAATGAAGTAGTTCTAAGTTCTATCTCTATGGTTTGTTTCCTCTTGAAGTACCCCATGCAGAGACTGGCGAAAAACACTTTCGTTTGAAAGGGGTTGCCAAGCGTCCAAAAAACTACTAGTTTGCTGAAATCTCAGCAAACATTTTTTCACCAAAACTTGATGATACTTTTTGGTAATGATCAGTTCACTAATCCCACTTGGCTGCCCAACTTTCACTCTTCTAGGTTCAAGCGTTCGTTTCCAGTAACACTTTGAATTTTTAGGTTTCACTCTGTTTTCTGCTATATAGATAGATGTGTTCGAAACTCTGAATCAAACACGGTTTGTGCTAGCTG